>NC_047118.1:90627758-90703234 GCF_902500255.1 Thalassophryne amazonica
CTTTCTCCACTTTTTTATTGATAAGGTTGATGCCATTAGGGCCAATATGTCACCGTCCCGGTGTGTCATTTTGTAGCAAATCAGTGCTCGTGTGTTTTTAGTAACTTTCAGCCTGTGTCAATGACTGTGCTGACAGGAATAGTTAGGCATCTAAAACCCTCTTCCTGTCCCACTGACCAGGTCCCCCCTCGCATTTTTAAGGAGGTTTGGGACACCATTGGCTCTTTTGTCAGAGAAATTATTAATAGTAGTCTATCTTGTGGAATTGTGCCTTCCTTTTGTAAAAAAGCTATTGTGGAGCCACTGATCAAAAAACCAGGTTTGGATCCCACGGCTTTTTCAAATTATCGACCTAATCGACCAATCTAAGTTACCGCTTGTGTCGAAAATTTTAGAGAAATGCGTCTTTGCTCAGTTGCAGCCTTTTTTAGATACAAAGGGCACATTGGATCCATTTCAATCAGGGTACAAGGCATTTTACAGCACTGAGTCTGCACTTTTAAAGGTTTTTAATGATCTTTTAACAACTGATTCTGGCAGTTCAGCCATTTTAGTGCTTTCAGACCTCACTGCACCTTTTGACACAGTTGACCACGCAATTCTTTTAGATCGCCTGAGAGACTGTGTGGGTGTCAGGGGGACTGTTCTGGAGTGGTTTAGGTCGTACCTGTCGGAGAGGTCTTTCTCCGTCAGGCTGGGGGACTCCACCTCGTCTTCAGCACCTCTTCATTGTGGAGTCCCCCAGGATTCTATCCTGGGACCCATCCTTTTTGCTCTTTATCTCTTCCCACTCAGAGAGATTTTTAAAAAACATGACATGGCCTACCATTTTTATGCTGCTGATTGTCAAATTTACATGCCTGTCGCTAAAAACAGCCTTTGCCCCCTGACACCCCTACTCGACTGTCTGTGTGACGTCAGGGCTTGGTTGTCACAGAATGTTTTGAAACTTAATGAGGGCAAGACAGGTTATGTTGTTTGGAAGTACCCTCGTTGACTTGGGACCTCTTAAGGATTTTGTACGTCCCAAGGTCACCAGCCTTGGTGTCACGATAGACAGCGATTTTAAATTTGATAAACAAATCAATGGTGTTTTGAAATCGTGCTTTTATCATCTTCGTCTTTTATCAAAGGTAAAACCGTTTTTATCTTTCAACCTTTTTGAACAAGTTGTGCACTCTTTTATTTCAAGTCATCTGGACTACTGTAACGCACTTTATTTCGGCATTAGCCAACAGGCTGTTTCCCGTTTGCAGTTAGTCCAGAACGCTGCAGCGCGACTTTTAACAGGAGCCTGGAAGCATGATCACATAACCCCAATTCTTGCATCTTTGCACTGGCTTCCTATTAATTTTAGAATTGATTTTAAGATTTTATTGTTTGTCTTTAAAGCTTTGAATGGAATGGCCCCTCAATACATCACTGACCTCCTACAAATTTACTCTCCGGCGCGTGTTCTGAGGTCTGAGGGCCATTTCCAGCTCGTGGTACCCAAGACGAGACTTAAAACTAGGGGGGACGGGGCTTTCTCTGTGGCTGGCCCCAGACTTTGGAACGCTCTGCCCCTCCATGTCCGAACAGCCCCCACAGTGGAGTGTTTTAAGTCTCGTCTGAAGACCCACTTTTATTCACTGGTTTTTAACACTGAGTGAGTTGTGTGGTCCCCTGTTTTATTGGTTTTGTTTTTATTTTGGTAGATTTTATTGGTTTTATCTTTTGTGTGCTGTATGAATTTATTTATTTATCTTGCGCATTTTAGTTAATTTTATTGTTAATTTTCTTATTTTTAATTTTTGACTACTGGGGTTTTATCTGTCGTGATTCTACTGTATGTGCAGCACTTTGGAACATTTTTGTTGTTAAATGTGCTATATAAATAAAGTGGATTGGATTGTTGTGTGTGTGTCTGTGTCTCGTGTGTGTCTGTGTGTCTCGTGTGTGTCTGTGTCTCGTGTGTGTGTCTCGTGTGTGTGTGTCTCTCATGTGTGTCTCGTGTGCGTGTGTGTGTTCGTGTGTCTCGTGTGTGTGTTTGTGTCTCTTGTCTGCTTGTGTGTCTCTCGTGTGTGTCTCGTGTCTGTCTGTGTGTCTCTCGTGTCTGTCTCTGTGTGTTTGTGTCTCTCGTGTCTGTCTCTGTGTGTTTGTGTCTCTCGTGTCTGCCTCTGTGTGTTTGTGTCTCTCGTGTCTGCCTCTGTGTGTGTGTGTTTGTGTCTCGTGTCTGCCTCTGTGTGTGTGTGTTTGTGTCTCGTGTCTGCTTGTGTGTGTGTGTTTGTGTCTCGTGTCTGCTTGTGTGTGTGTGTTTGTGTCTCTCGTGTCTGCCTCTGTGTGTGTGTGTTTGTGTCTCTCGTGTCTGCCTCTGTGTGTTTGTGTCTCTCGTGTCTGCCTCTGTGTGTTTGTGTCTCTCGTGTCTGCCTCTGTGTGTTTGTGTCTCTCGTGTCTGCCTCTGTGTGTGTGTGTCTCTCGTGTCTGCCTCTGTGTGTGTGTGTCTGTCGTGTCTGCCTCTGTGTGTGTGTGTCTGTCGTGTCTGCTTCTGTGTGTTTGTGTCTCTCGTGTCTGCCTCTGTGTGTTTGTGTCTCTCGTGTCTGCCTCTGTGTGTTTGTGTCTCTCGTGTCTGCCTCTGTGTGTTTGTGTCTCTCGTGTCTGCCTCTGTGTGTGTGTGTTTGTGTCTCGTGTCTGCCTCTGTGTGTGTGTGTTTGTGTCTCGTGTCTGCTTGTGTGTGTGTGTGTTTGTGTCTCTCGTGTCTGCCTCTGTGTGTGTGTGTTTGTGTCTCTCGTGTCTGCCTCTGTGTGTTTGTGTCTCTCGTGTCTGCCTCTGTGTGTGTGTGTCTCTCGTGTCTGCCTCTGTGTGTGTGTGTCTCTCGTGTCTGCCTCTGTGTGTGTGTGTCTCTCGTGTCTGCCTCTGTGTGTGTGTGTCTGTCGTGTCTGCCTCTGTGTGTGTGTGTGTCTGTCGTGTCTGCCTCTGTGTGTGTGTGTGTCTGTCGTGTCTGCCTCTGTGTGTGTGTGTGTGTCTGTCGTGTCTGCCTCTGTGTGTTTGTGTGTCTGTCGTGTCTGCCTCTGTGTGTTTGTGTCTCTCGTGTCTGCCTCTGTGTGTGTGTGTTTGTGTCTCTTGTCTGCTTGTGTGTGTGTGTTTGTGTCTCTTGTCTGCTTGTGTGTGTGTGTTTGTGTCTCGTGTCTGCTTGTGTGTGTGTGTTTGTGTCTCGTGTCTGCCTCTGTGTGTGTGTGTTTGTGTCTCTCGTGTCTGCCTCTGTGTGTGTGTGTTTGTGTCTCTCGTGTCTGCCTCTGTGTGTGTGTGTTTGTGTCTCTCGTGTCTGCCTCTGTGTGTTTGTGTCTCTCGTGTCTGCCTCTGTGTGTTTGTGTCTCTCGTGTCTGCCTCTGTGTGTGTGTGTGTCTGTCGTGTCTGCCTCTGTGTGTGTGTGTGTCTGTCGTGTCTGCCTCTGGTGTGTGTGTCTGTCGTGTCTGCCTCTGTGTGTGTGTGTCTGTCGTGTCTGCCTCTGTGTGTGTGTGTGTCTGTCGTGTCTGCCTCTGTGTGTGTGTGTGTTTGTGTCTCTCGTGTCTGCCTCTGTGTGTGTGTGTGTTTGTGTCTCGTGTCTGCCTCTGTGTGTGTGTTTGTGTCTCGTGTCTGCTTGTGTGTGTGTGTTTGTGTCTCGTGTCTGCTTGTGTGTGTGTGTTTGTGTCTCTCGTGTCTGCTTGTGTGTGTGTGTTTGTGTCTCTCGTGTCTGCCTCTGTGTGTTTGTGTCTCTCGTGTCTGCCTCTGTGTGTTTGTGTCTCTCGTGTCTGCCTCTGTGTGTGTGTGTCTGTCGTGTCTGCCTCTGTGTGTGTGTGTGTGTCTGTCGTGTCTGCCTCTGTGTGTGTGTGTGTGTCTGTCGTGTCTGCCTCTGTGTGTGTGTGTCTGTCGTGTCTGCCTCTGTGTGTGTGTGTGTCTGTCGTGTCTGCCTCTGTGTGTGTGTGTGTCTCTCGTGTCTGTCTCTGTGTGTTTGTGTCTCTCGTGTCTGTCTCTGTGTGTTTGTGTCTCTCGTGTCTGTCTCTGTGTGTGTGTGTCTGTCGTGTCTGCCTCTGTGTGTTTGTGTCTGTCGTGTCTGTCTCTGTGTGTTTGTGTCTGTCGTGTCTGTCTCTGTGTGTTTGTGTCTCTCGTGTCTGCCTCTGTGTGTTTGTGTCTCTCGTGTCTGCCTCTGTGTGTGTGTGTCTGTCGTGTCTGCCTCTGTGTGTTTGTGTCTCGTGTCTGCTTGTGTGTGTGTGTTTGTGTCTCTCGTGTCTGCCTCTGTGTGTTTGTGTCTCGTGTCTCTGTGTGTGTGTTTGTGTCTCTCGTGTCTGCCTCTGTGTGTGTGTGTGTCTGTCGTGTCTGCCTCTGTGTGTGTGTGTGTCTGTCGTGTCTGCCTCTGTGTGTGTGTGTGTCTGTCGTGTCTGCCTCTGTGTGTGTGTGTGTCTGTCGTGTCTGCCTCTGTGTGTGTGTGTGTCTGTCGTGTCTGCCTCTGTGTGTGTGTGTGTGTCTGTCGTGTCTGTCTCTGTGTGTTTGTGTCTCTCGTGTCTGTCTCTGTGTGTGTGTGTCTGTCGTGTCTGCCTCTGTGTGTTTGTGTCTCTCGTGTCTGCCTCTGTGTGTGTGTGTGTTTGTGTCTCTTGTCTGCTTGTGTGTGTGTGTGTTTGTGTCTCTTGTCTGCTTGTGTGTGTGTGTGTTTGTGTCTCGTGTCTGCTTGTGTGTGTGTGTGTTTGTGTCTCGTGTCTGCTTGTGTGTGTGTGTTTGTGTCTCTCGTGTCTGCCTCTGTGTGTGTGTGTTTGTGTCTCTCGTGTCTGCCTCTGTGTGTTTGTGTCTCTTGTGTCTGCCTCTGTGTGTTTGTGTCTCTCGTGTCTGCCTCTGTGTGTTTGTGTCTCTCGTGTCTGCCTCTGTGTGTGTGTGTGTCTGTCGTGTCTGCCTCTGTGTGTGTGTGTGTCTGTCGTGTCTGCCTCTGTGTGTGTGTGTCTGTCGTGTCTGCCTCTGTGTGTGTGTGTGTCTGTCGTGTCTGCCTCTGTGTGTGTGTGTGTCTGTCGTGTCTGCTTCTGTGTGTGTGTGTGTCTGTCGTGTCTGCCTCTGTGTGTTTGTGTCTCTCGTGTCTGCCTCTGTGTGTTTGTGTCTCTCGTGTCTGTCTCTGTGTGTGTGTGTGTGTGTGTCTGTCGTGTCTGTCTCTGTGTGTTTGTGTCTGTCGTGTCTGCCTCTGTGTGTTTGTGTCTGTCGTGTCTGTCTCTGTGTGTGTGTGTGTGTCTGTCGTGTCTGCCTCTGTGTGTGTGTGTGTCTGTCGTGTCTGCCTCTGTGTGTGTGTGTCTGTCGTGTCTGCCTCTGTGTGTGTGTGTCTGTCGTGTCTGCCTCTGTGTGTTTGTGTCTGTCGTGTCTGCCTCTGTGTGTTTGTGTCTGTCGTGTCTGCCTCTGTGTGTGTGTGTCTGTCGTGTCTGCCTCTGTGTGTGTCTGTCTGTCGTGTCTGCCTCTGTGTGTGTCTGTCTGTCGTGTCTGCCTCTGTGTGTGTGTCTGTCTGTCGTGTCTGCCTCTGTGTGTGTGTGTGTCTGTCGTGTCTGCCTCTGTGTGTGTTTGTGTCTGTCGTGTCTGCCTCTGTGTGTGTTTGTGTCTGTCGTGTCTGCCTCTGTGTGTGTGTGTCTGTCGTGTCTGCCTCTGTGTGTGTTTGTGTCTGTCGTGTCTGCCTCTGTGTGTGTGTGTCTGTCGTGTCTGCCTCTGTGTGTTTGTGTCTGTCGTGTCTGTCTCTGTCGTGTCTGCCTCTGTGTGTGTTTGTGTCTGTCGTGTCTGCCTCTGTGTGTGTTTGTGTCTGTCGTGTCTGCCTCTGTGTGTGTTTGTGTCTGTCGTGTCTGCCTCTGTGTGTGTGTGTCTGTCGTGTCTGCCTCTGTGTGTGTGTGTCTCTCGTGTCTGTCTGTGTGTGTGTGTCTGTCGTGTCTGCCTCTGTGTGTGTGTGTGTGTGTGTCTGTCGTGTCTGCCTCTGTGTGTGTGTGTGTGTGTCTGTCGTGTCTGCCTCTGTGTGTGTGTGTGTGTCTGTCGTGTCTGCCTCTGTGTGTGTGTGTGTGTCTGTCGTGTCTGCCTCTGTGTGTGTGTGTGTGTGTCTGTCGTGTCTGCCTCTGTGTGTGTGTGTGTGTGTCTGTCGTGTCTGCCTCTGTGTGTTTGTGTCTCTCGTGTCTGCCTCTGTGTGTGTGTGTGTCTCTCGTGTCTGCCTCTGTGTGTGTGTGTCTGTCGTGTCTGTCTCTGTGTGTTTGTGTCTGTCGTGTCTGCCTCTGTGTGTTTGTGTCTGTCGTGTCTGCCTCTGTGTGTGTGTGTGTCTGTCGTGTCTGTCTCTGTGTGTTTGTGTCTGTCGTGTCTGCCTCTGTGTGTGTTTGTGTCTGTCGTGTCTGCCTCTGTGTGTTTGTGTCTGTCGTGTCTGCCTCTGTGTGTGTGTGTGTGTGTGTGTGTGTGTGTCTGTCTCTGTGTGTTTGTGTCTGTCGTGTCTGCCTCTGTGTGTGTGTGTGTGTGTGTGTCTGCCTCTGTGTGTGTGTGTCTGTCGTGTCTGCCTCTGTGTGTGTGTGTCTGTCGTGTCTGCCTCTGTGTGTGTGTGTGTCTGTCGTGTCTGCCTCTGTGTGTGTGTGTCTGTCGTGTCTGCCTCTGTGTGTGTGTGTGTCTGTCGTGTCTGTCTCTGTGTGTGTTTGTGTCTGTCGTGTCTGCCTCTGTGTGTGTGTGTCTGTCGTGTCTGCCTCTGTGTGTGTTTGTGTCTGTCGTGTCTGCCTCTGTGTGTGTTTGTGTCTGTCGTGTCTGCCTCTGTGTGTGTTTGTGTCTGTCGTGTCTGCCTCTGTGTGTGTTTGTGTCTGTCGTGTCTGCCTCTGTGTGTGTTTGTGTCTGTCGTGTCTGCCTCTGTGTGTGTTTGTGTGTTTGTGTCTCTTGTCTGCTTGTGTGTGTCTCTGGGTGTGTGTCTGCCGTGTCTCTGGGTAGGCCTGGGTGATTTGGCCTAAAAATAAAATCTCCGATTTTTTTCAGAAAAAAATTTGATTTTTTTTTATTTATTTATTTTTTTTCCCCCCTACTTTTTAAAAGAAAACATTTAGTACAAATGACAGCGATAACTCAAAACAAGTTTTGCTTTTATTCTATCAAAAACTTAAAACTAACCCCTGCTTACCTCCTGGAATTGAAGCTCCAACTGTTCTTTTGATTTTAAAAATACTCAGGTAAATGATTCCACCAGAGTCAGCTGGTTTTTAGCTGGAGTTTGCGCTCTTGTTCCCCTCGTAAAGTGTAGCATTTCTCACATGCAGCTGGATGCCTCTGTTTTAGATACTGGAATAAGTTTGTTGTGCGGCTGCGTTTTGTTGCGATGGGCTTTCAGGGTTCACCCCAGAAATTTTTAGTCTAGCGGTGCTGTTGGTGATTATCACCCGAGGCGGCGCTGTGAGTGATTTTGACTGGTTTTAGATGCATTGAAAGCAAGAATAATGGACAAAAAAAGACACGTTATAATATCAAAGTTCTTTTTGCATGTTTCTGTCTAAGTTAATAAAATAAATGACATTGAAAAGTTTAAAAACACATTAATATTTGATGGACATAACATTTGCTACCTTTAATCTAGTCAGACAGGCAGAGTTTTTCTGTCATGTTGACAGTTTAGTTTTTGTCTTTTTAACATTTCTGAGTGAGATTGCAATTAATTTGATTTCTGGGGCCCCACAGGCTCTAACCCCCTGGGGGCTGCACCACCAGACCCCCTGCAAATTTTCCTTGAATGTCACAGTTTTCATTTCACAGCCCTTGTAGAATTGAGTTCAGGTGCCTCCTGTTTCCACTCATCATCCTTGAGATGTTTATACAGCTTAATTGGAGTCCACCTGGGGTAAATTCAGTTGATTGGACGTGATTTGGAAAGACACACACCTGTCTACATATAAGGTCCAACAGTTGACAGTCAGAGCACAAACCAAGCATGAAGTCAAATGAATTGTCTGTAGACCTCAGAGACAGGATTGTCTGGAGGCACAAATATGGGGAAGGATACAGAAACATTTGTGCTGCTTTGAAGGTCCCAATGAGCACAGTGGCCTCCATCATCTGTAAATGGAAGAAGTTCAGATCCACCAGGAGAAACAAAATTCTCTGGTCTGATGATACAAAGATTGAACTCTTTGGCATCATGTTTGAAGCATGGTGGTGGCAGCATCAGGCTGTGGGGATGTTTTTCAGCAGCAGAAACTGGGAGACTAGTCAGGATTGAGGGAAAGATGAATGCAGCAATGTACAGAGACATCCTGGATGAAAACCTGCTCCAGAGCGCTCTTGACCTCAGACTGGGGCAACGGTTCATCTTTCAGCAGGACAATGACCCTAAACACACAGCCAAGATATCAAAGGAGTGTCTTCAGGACAACTCTGTGAATGTCCTTGAGTGGCCCAACCAGAGTCCAGACCTGAATCTGACTGAACATCTCTGGAGAGATCTGAAAATGTCTGTGCACTGACACTCCCCATCCAACCTGATGGAGCTTGAGAGGTGCTGCAAAGAGGAATGGACCAAACTGTCCAAAGATAGGTGCACCAAGCTGGTGGCATCATATTCAAGAAGACTTGAGGCTGGAATTAATGCCAAAGGTGCATCAACAAAGTATTGAGCAAAGACTGTGAATACTTATGGACATGTGATTTCTTAGTTTTTTATTTTTAATGTTTGCAAAAGTTTCAGATAAACCTTTTTCACGTTGTCATTATGGGGTGTTGTGTGTAGAATTTTGAGGGGAAAAAGTGAATTTATACCATTTTGAAATAAGGTTGTAAAATAACAAAATGTGGAAATAGTGAAGCACTGTGAATACTTTCTGGATGCCTTGTACGTCACAGGCGATCTTACAGTCATCATGAAAAAAACTGACCATTGTCTGATCACTTTTTCTCAGAACAGAGTCAGACAAGGTGTTGCAGAAAGTCCAGATGCTTGTGTCCATATTTCTTTTCCGAAATAGATTTTCCACTTTTGAATTATGAACTTATCAGCAGAACCAGAATGGCCATTACTGAAGACCCCCTGCATCCTGCCAGGGACCTGTTTGAGCTTCTTCCCTTGGGTTGGCGCTATCGGTCTATTAAATGTGGGACATCACGTTATAGAAAAAGTTTCTTCCCACAAGCTGCAGCAATGATCAATACTCTATGATTAGTTTTAAATGTATCTTAAATTATTTTGGGGCTTTGTCATTTTTATGGCATTTTTATGACCTTTATGTCTTTTTATTGTTTTGTGTATGTCTTGCAAGTGCACTTTGAGCTCCTTGCACCCTTTTTTCCCAGTGTGGTTTTAATACTGCAAATGGCAAATAAACTTGAACTTGATAAGGGAATCGATAAGGAATCAGTATTGATCAAATCTGATCAATACCCATCCCTTATTATTTATGTTAAAATGTGTTAATTATGCCAAAGACATTTAAAAACAGAGATGTTTAAATGTTTAAAATATGACAAAAGGTAAAAATAGAAAAAGTTCTTTAAAAACACATTTAAAATGTTTGAAAAGTGTGTAAAATGTGTGAAAGAATAGAAAGTTCTTTAAAAACATGTTTAAAATATTTGAAAAGGGTGTAAAATGTGTGAAAGAATAGAAAGTTCTTTAAAAACACATTTAAAATGTTTACAAAAGCTGTAAAATGTGTAAATGCATCGACAGTACCTTAAAAACACACAAAGACTTAAAATGTGTTTAAGAATAAAAAGAAACATATGAAGATGTTGAAATTGTGTGTATGTGTCGTGGGGGGGCACCACTATTCTCTGAGGGGGGGCTCACTCTCCCACACTTTGAAACCCCTGGTGTAGACGATGTCGACTGAAGTGTATCAGTTTGTGGTTCGGCCGCTGTGTGTTTTTAAACGTCGTGGTAACACTAGTTGTGCCGCTGACTCAAGTCCATCTCTCTCCTTTGAAGGGGGACTCCACCGATTACGAGCTGCTGAAGCATCAGCTGGCTGATACTGACATTAAGGTATGGCTCGGGCCCGACGGGGTCAGAACACGTCTCTCCTACCTTCTCTGAAATCACACATCCTGCATTGTTTTGACATTTCAAGAAACAGGAGACCAAGAAAAACAGGACTTCAGGCAGGAAACCTTTATATACGCCATCTCATGGTTCTGTGTTTTTAATTGTTTGTTTTTTTGGGTCAAGTCTTAAGTTAAGGTGCGCTGACACTTGACTACTTTGATGCACTTGCACACCCTGTGTCGTGCAGGAGAGTAAACCCCGACTGAACGTGAGAGGGGCTCCAGCGCGTGCAGTTGAGCAAAGAGAATTTTGAAATGTTCAAAACATCTTTCACACATAAATGTCATGGAGCGTGGTGCAATCTGCTCGCCAACACTACGTGCAGCTTGTCGAGTAAAAAAGAAGTGAACAGAGCGAGTAATTGCATCAGCGCACCGCATCAGAGCTCGTCTGAACGATCTTAACGAGATGACGAGAGAGCATATCTCACCCATATTGGCCTCTCTTCATTGGCTTCCTGTTAATTCTAGAATAGAATTTAAAATTCTTCTTCTTACTTATAAGGTTTTGAATAATCAGGTCCCATCTTATCTTAGGGACCTCGTAGTACCATATCACCCCAATAGAGCGCTTCGCTCTCAGACTGCAGGCTTACTTGTAGTTCCTAGGGTTTGTAAGAGTAGAATGGGAGGCAGAGCCTTCAGCTTTCAGGCTCCTCTCCTGTGGAACCAGCTCCCAATTCAGATCAGGGAGACAGACACCCTCTCTACTTTTAAGATTAGGCTTAAAACTTTCCTTTTTGCTAAAGCTTATAGTTAGGGCTGGATCAGGTGACCCTGAACCATCCCTTAGTTATGCTGCTATAGACTTAGACTGCTGGGGGGTTCCCATGATGCACTGTTTCTTTCTCTTTTTGCTCTGTATGCACCACTCTGCATTTAATCATTAGTGATCGATCTCTGCTCCCCTCCACAGCATGTCTTTTTCCTGGTTCTCTCCCTCAGCCCCAACCAGTCCCAGCAGAAGACTGCCCCTCCCTGAGCCTGGTTCTGTTGGAGGTTTCTTCCTGTTAAAAGGGAGTTTTTCCTTCCCACTGTAGCCAAGTGCTTGCTCACAGGGGGTCGTTTTGACCGTTGGGGTTTTACATAATTATTGTATGGCCTTGCCTTACAATATAAAGCGCCTTGGGGCAACTGTTTGTTGTGATTTGGCGCTATATAAAACAATTGATTGATTGATTGATTGATTAAATTGATCATAAACATACTTTTACAACTGCACACAGGAAGGAATGAGCATGCAACTGTTTTACCAAGCCATGACAATGTAAACATGACAAATAATTACTAGGGGTGGGACTCGATTAAAAAATGTATCTAATTAATTAGAGGCTTTGTAATTAATTCATCCCAATTAATCGCATTTTAATTGCATAACAACATTTGCTGCAAGAAGCAAAATTTTTCAATTTAAATGTATGGTGGTGTATTACTGAATCAAATGATAGACACATACATCCATTTAAACAAATCATTATTTATTTTGCAACAGAGCAGTAATGATTTTAAATGGCAAAGAAAAGTCAACCATAAAGTGCAATTTGTTCCATGCAAAATGGTAAAACAAAAAATGGAAATGGTCCTTTAACTGACCTAAATCCCTTTTATACTCACAGTATCCTGAGCAAAGGTCTCTGTTGTCCTATAACATATAACATACAGTACATAGACAACATGGGCCAAAACAGTTTGATCAACATTTTAGTGTTGATCAAACTGTTTAGTATTGACCTCACAGTACCTCAAAACCTATTTCTTCTGCCTCTTTTTCAGCCAGTTGCTTAGGAAAACTAGCCTGTTCACATTTTCAGAGATCAGCTCTTCTTTGTTACTATGTGGCCTGCAAGTGAGAACAGCCTCTCACAAGGGACAGAAGTGGCAGGGCTGGTCAGATATTTGTGGGCCAGGACACACAGTTGTGGGTGGGTCCCTGCTCCATGTGACCACCTCTGCAGTGGGCACTCTGTCTCACTGATGGTGGGCTGTGCTCTGCACAAGCTCAGAGCCCTGGTACTTCATCATCTGAATCAGAGTCTGAAGACACTAACAAGAGAAGGAGATTCTTCTTCTTTTGTGGCTCCTGCGTGGAGTCTCTCTTAGGTTGTACCTGCAGCAGGGCCTCAAGGCTGGTCCAAACCTCTTCTCGCTCTCCCCTTGGTATACACTTTAAATCCTTAAAGCATGGGTCCAGAACAGCAGCCATTTTGAGCCATTTGTGGTTGAGTGTCGCTATGCGCTGGGCTAAGTCCTTCACAAAGGCAGTCTTGAGTTTGACCATGTAGGCTGTGTCCTTATCCGAGACCTCCATGGTTTGACGCAGGTGGCAGACAGCAGGTAAAACCACTGAACATGAGACGTATGTCTCACCTCCGAGGAGCTCAGTCACAAATCTGCAGTGGACACAGACAGTTGAGGAAAGTGATTATTGTTATTCTACTTACTGTCAACTACAAAAGCTTGTCAAAGGAACAGTAACAGTAAATCTCATTAATGAAATAGTTGTTTTTTTTTTTTACCTGCATGATGGGCACCAGCTTTTGAAATTTCAGCAGCTCTGCTGCAGTCAACATGATGAGCTTGTGCTTCTGTCGGCCTAAAGCAGCATTTACAGCCTCTTGGTTGTTCAGGAGACGAGAGATCATGTCCAGTGTTGAATTCCACCTTGTGGTTACATCCTGTATGAGTGGCTCTTTTTCTTGCCCAAGTCTTATTTGCTCCTGGTCTAGTTCTGCTGTATTGGCAGGGCTGTGTTTAAAGTGACCCACTATCTTGTGCCATTTTGCCAAAGCATCAGTAAACCCACTGCTGGCCTTGCTGACAGTGGGTGAGCAGTACAAGGCATGTGTTGGAGTGGGAGGTGTCTTGCTGCAGCCGTCATGGTTCGTGCACCGTCTCTTCCAGTTGTGGTGACCTTTTGTTGAATTTCCCAGGCCTCGGCCACAGAGCCAAACTGCTCAGCGCAGTTTTCTGCATAGTGTCTGGTGTTTCAAATCAGTTTTATTTATATAGCGCCAAATCACAACAGTCGCCCCAAGGTGCTTTATATTGTAAGGCAAAAGCCATACAATAATTACAGAAAAACCCCAACGGTCAAAACGACCCCCTGTGAGCAAGCACTTGGCGACAGTGGGAAGGAAAAACTCCCTTTTAACAGGAAGAAACCTCCAGCAGAACCAGGCTCAGGGAGGGGCAGTCTTCTGCTGGGACTGGTTGGGGCTGAGGGAGAGAACCAGGAAAAAGACATGCTGTGGAGGGGAGCAGAGATCGACCACTAATGATTAAATGCGGAGTGGTGCATACAGAGCAAAAAGAGGTGAATAAAAAGAAACACTTGTGTTTGTCTTCTGCACAGTCAGAGCAAAAGATTGAAGATGCCATTTCCCGTATGTGACATCAGCAAAGTGTGCAGTGACAATGATGTAATTAGAGTTGCTGACGGAGGTCCAGTGATCCCCAGTCAGAGCCACAAATTCGACTTTCTGCAGTTTTGCTTGCTTTCGGTGTCATAAAGCTGCTGGATTCTGCTTGAAATTGTCTTTCTGCATGGCAGCTGAAAAGTTGGATCAGACGTCACAATCTGTAGCACATTTTCTAAACCCTTATCTTCTACCACAGAACGTGGTCTACAGTCCAGAGCAATCCATTTTGCAAGCGAATTTGTGAGTTTGTCACACATTGACTTACTAATTTTGGCTCTGAATCCAGTCCTTTGGTCCAGGGCAGGCTGCTGACACCACTTGCTTGTACTCGGACCAGGACTGCTAGCACTAATGGCTCCGGCAGTGTCTGTGCTCGCTGCTGTGTGCTTTGCATTCAGGTGGTACCATAAGCTTGATGTGCTTCGGTGTTATGCAAATTCTTTTTTGCACAAATTGCACAAAACCACGCTCTTGTCAAGGCTTCCATCAGGCAGTTTTTAAAAATGAAACTTGCCCTCCATCAGTCCAAGCAATGCACTCTCATCGGATTTCTCCATGTTTGTTGTTGTTAGCATAGCTCTGACGCATTTTGTGCATCACTGCGCTCGGCGGACCGTGAAATCGGACACTGACAAATGTTCCATGTTTTCTGGATGCAGTCTGGGATTAAATACATTAATTTTTTTAGCGTGTTATTTTTGTTGTAATTAATTAATCATAATTAATGCATTAAAGTCCCACCCCTAATAATTACCATTTTAGATAGCTCCAAATGCTTTCTCCAGCTCATTCAGTGCGCGCAAACAGCTGCTGCTAGAGTGGCCCTCTGTGATTCAGGAAGCGATTAGAGACGTTTTCAGCAGCCAACTTGCAGAGAAAATGATTAATCTAATTATTTTATATACACAGCGTGCAGTGAAGAGCATGTGGCAGCTGGTGGAACAAAGCAGGGTGTCCAACTGGGAACACAGTGGATGGGATCATCACAACGATGTGCGTGCATCAAAGTCGTGCAAGTGTCAGGGCACCTTTAGAGAGCCAAATAGGTGATCATTGCTTTCCTTCATTTTCTATACCAGCTTATTTCCAGTTATGGCTCTCGGGGGCGGGGCTTGGAGGCAGGATTCTCTCTGAACAGTCTCCCACTGTCTGATTATTTCCTGGCTTTGAAATGCAGCTTTACATGCTTTGTTTTTTATTGTGCCAGAGACAAACAATACTCTGAGTCAGAGATCACAATTTCTCCGTCCTGGAGATACTGCAACATGTTTTCCAGCACTTCCTGTCCTGCCCATGTCTGATGAGCCACATCAGGGTCTGTATCCGCGAAGCAACTCCAAGCCCTCTCAAAGAGCTCCTAACTGAGCCTAAAATTTCCTGGCAAGGAATCTTAACCTAAGAATGAGCCAGCAGGTGTCTGAGAGCAAGTCTGTGCAAGGAGGGGACAGAAACTCTTACCTTTGTGTGGAGGCGGGGTCGAGGCCCATTTCTAGGTATGACGCAGTCCTCTAAGAGCTGTGATTGTCATTGTGTTCCTCATTTTGAGTTTACTAAAGGTCACGTTAGAAACCAGGCCTGCGACCCTCACAGACAGTGTCCATCTTGTGAAAGGCCCCCAAAATGAGTCGTACAACACTTTTTATACCTTGTGGGCATCACAGTAGGTGTGGTTTAGTCCATGTGTTAAAGTTCTCCGTCACCATGAAGGATTTCCGTCATTTGGAAAATTTAACCACACATACGCATGCGCACGTAGTGTCATGCGTGTTTTGGGGCCGAAATATGATGGTCTCACTGTCAAAGAAACATCCCATTCTGCACTAGTCAAAGCAGCAGCAATGTCAGCGTGGACTGAGGAGGAAGGGACTGTGTGCATTTTCACTCCTCTCCGCTGTTTTTACTGCTTGCCATGAGCCACGGTTCTTCTCCCTGTGTTTGTGGGAACATTGGCAGACCTTCCCCAAGTAGAGCAGGACGTGGCTTTGCTTTGAACCAATGAAGCATTGATCCGAATCACTGCTTCGATGGTTCATTTTTTTATTTCGCTTTATCTTAATTTTCCCCCGCTAAAACCCTAAAGAGCAAATGTCTGTGAGTAATATTTTACCTTTTTATGTTAAACCGACCTGTTATTGTCTTCTGAAACAGTTGACAGATGTATTTTATAACTTAAAAACGGGACCGATGCTAACGTGTTAGCATGTCTGTGGCGTTTTCAGTGTTAAAGTTAGCATTAAGCTGTTCGCATCTCAGCACAGTTTGTGTGCATTTCTGTATAATTAATGGCTCAGCATTTGTTGTTGCAAAAGTCAGATGTATTACAAATTGTAATATTTTTTATTTATTTTATTTATATATTAATAATAATAGCAACAACAGTAAAAGTAATACTACTAATAATATTGCTACAATACAATTTTAGAGAAACAGACAAAAAGAACCTGATAAAACAAAACACAACAGAAAAGGTAAAACCAACTAACAATGAACATAAATAAATAAATATAGAAATAACTTTCCTGTGAGCACTGAGTGACTCTTAAACCTCCACTTCATCCCTGTTTTATTTAAGTTTAATGACAATTTGTTTCAGTCAAACCACATCTAAGCTGTGTTTTTACACAAGAAAAAAAAATGCAGTAAACTGCACATTTGTGTCTTTTTTCATGAAAATATCTTATTAAAGATCACATATTACACTTTAGTCAGGTCTTTAAAATGCTTTCATGGACTCTTGCTGTAATATGTTGTCAGTGGTTCAGATAGTTTCTGTAGGCATCTAAAAATGCTCATAATCGGGTGAAACCTGATGGAAATCTTTTTGTGGTGTGTCGGTGACGTATGTATGTGCAAAATAAAACACTAACCCAGGTATGTTTTTGACGAGAATATAACACCATAACTTTATTACAAGCTCAAACGTTGATGTTGTGTGACAAAGGCCTTTTAATAATAACTCCAAGAAATAATGGCAAAACTCACAAGTAAAAAAACAACAACAAAAAAAAATGAACAAAAAAAATTATTTGTTTCAGAGGGCTACATACCTGTTAAAATTCACCAGAATACACAAAATTTGACTTGTTCTTTTAAAAAAATTCTGGGGGAGATCCCCTAGACCCCCCATAATCAATACTGTGTTTTTACTTCACAGTTTGAAGTGAGTTTTATTTGTTTCAGAGGGCTTCATACCTGTTAAAATTCACCAGAATACACAAAATTTGACTTGTTCCTTTAAAAAATTCTGGGGGAGATCCCCTAGACCCCCCATAATCAATACTGTGTTTTTACTTCACAGTTTGAAGTGAGTTTTATTTGTTTCAGAGGGCTTCGTACCTGTTAAAATTCACCAGAATACACAAAATTTGACTTGTTCTTTTAAAACAAATTCTGGGGGAGATCCCCTAGATCCCCCATAATCAATACTGTGTTTTTACTTCACAGATTTAAGTGAGTTTTCTTTGTTTCAGAGGGCTTCATACCCATTAAAATTCACCGGAATACACAAAATTTGACTTGGTCTTTAAAAATGTTCTGGGGAGCACCCCCAGACCCCCCAGAATCAAGACTACACCCCGCCCCCCACCACCCTTTTATGTACCTTTATGTTCAGGTTTTGCATTCTTTTTATGCTTTGTCTCTGTCTCATTAGAGGCTGTTTAGAATAGATTTGTATACTGTATTATGTGTTTATTGCATTTATTGAGGAAAAAATGTGTGATGATTTGAGGCAGAGGCGTCAGGTGTCCTCAGGAACTGCTGCAACCTGTTATCACGCGTTACGATTAATGGCACGTGTTGCTGGAGAATTATCAGGAACCATTACGCACGGTCAAGAATAATGTTTCCGCGCTATTGCGCGTAACAGCACATTGTTAAGCTCTGTCACGTTATGAATGGCGCGAATTGTCTCCACACACACCTCCATATTCATCCAACCGTCAGTTGCTGAACAATTCAGATCACTCCAGTTTGCTCCTCAAAATCCACAGCAGAAGAACTTTGTGATAGCATGCCTAGTTGGGGTCTGTGCCATGGAGTTTCGCAGAGAGGAGGAGGAGATGGAGAGCCAGATCTGTGGCTCCACGCGGCTCTCGTCTCACTCGTTTTCCCAAACATCGGGCGCAGCAGCAGCAGGTGGAACACCTACAGGAGCGAACTGAGGAGCATTGGAACAAGACTTTTAGCCGACTTCAAATCAAATTAATTTTATTTATATAGCGCCAAATCACAACAAATAGTTGCCCCAAGGCGCTTTATATTGTAAGGCAAAGCCATACAATAATTACAGAAAAACCCCAACAGTCAAAATGACCCCCTGTGAGCAAGCACTTGGCGACAGTGGGAAGGAAAAACTCCCTTTTAACAGGAAGAAACCTCCAGCAGAACCAGGCTCAGGGAGGGGCAGTCTTCTGCTGGGACTGGTTGGGGCTGAGGGAGAGAACCAGGAAAAAGACATGCTGTGGAGGGGAGCAGAGATCAATCACTAATTATTAATTATTAAATACTAATTATTAAAAGTAGAGAGGGTGTCTGTCTCCCTGATCCGAATTGGGAGCTGGTTCCACAGGAGAGGAGCCTGAAAGCTGAAGGCTCTGCCTCCCATTCTACTCTTACAAACCCTAGGAACTACAAGTAAGCCTGCAGTCTGAGAGCGAAGCGCTCTATTGGGGTGATATGGTACTACGAGGTCCCTAAGATAAGATGGGACCTGATTATTCAAAACCTTATAAGTAAGAAGAAGAATTTTAAATTCTATTCTAGAATTAACAGGAAGCCAATGAAGAGAGGCCAATATGGGTGAAATATGCTCTCTCCTTCTAGTCCCTGTCAGTACTCTAGCTGCAGCATTTTGAATTAACTGAAGGCTTTTCAGGGAACTTTTAGGACAACCTGATAATAATGAATTACAATAGTCCAGCCTACAGGAAATAAATGCATGAATTAGTTTTTCAGCATCACTCTGAGACAAGACCCTTCCAACTCTAGAGATACTGGGCAAATGCAAAAAAGCAGTCCTACATATTTGCTCAATATGCTCATCGAAGGACACATCCTGATCAAAAAATGACTCCAAGATTTCTCACAGTACTACCAGAGGCCAGGGTAATGCCATCCAGAGCAAGGATCTGGTTAGAAACAATGTTTCTAAGATTTGTGGGGCCAAGTACAATAACTTATAGGGAGAAGGATGCTGAGGATGGAGCCACCAGGCAGGAGGAGAAGAGGGAGGACAAAGAGGAGGTTTATGGATGTGCTGAGGGAGGACATGCAGATGGTTGGTGTGACAGAGGAAGATACAGAGGACAGGGTGAGATGGAGACGGATGACCTGCTGTGGAGACCACTAACGGGAGCAAAAAAGATATAAAGACCATAACTTTACCAACATAAGGAAACAGTGCTTTAGCACCGTGACAGAGTTTACTCATTATCAACTGTAACTGGATTAAATATATCAGTTAGTGGTTCTTTGACATCAAAATACAAACACTTTTTCATTTTTGCAACAGTTTCACTGTACAGTGTAACAGCATGTTATTATTATTGTCCAGTCTGGTTTTAAGCATAAACACGTGAAATTTGCAATTGGTATAATAGGTCGCGGTACTGCATCATTACGTACATGAACGCTGCCAATTCAATACAAAAGAAGAAAAGTGACCTTTTTTTCTTTTAAAGAAGTCTAAACAATAAATAACTTTTCAGCAGGACTTATCTAAATGTTTTCATGTTGTCGGATTTTGCGGTGAAGCAGTTCAGCCGGTCTGTTCTGAATCGCCAGTCGCTGTTGTTTGTGGCTAAAGTTGGAGCCGCGTAGGGCTGCTGTGAAAACGAACCCGAAATTGTCCGCTGCACAAAACGTGATGCTAAACATGACAAGGAACCAACAGGAGGGTGACAAGAACTCACTGGTGTGTTGGGCAACATACCCGTAGGAACAGAGCCCCATGAACCACGACCTCCTGCATGTGGCTAACATGCTCCTAGCTGTTGGCGTGCTGCTGCCTGAGCAGCGCGGCTCCGACTGCTTGGAGAAGAGGTGCTCTTTGTGGGACATTTGTTGGGGTGCATCATGAGGCTCACTGCACTATGCGCCAACAAATCAATGAATAAAGGTATCAAAGTGTATCAAGAAATGTTTGCCGGTGAATACATCGATTCTGATGACGGATTAGCGTTGGAGTCAACTGAATACTGCTGTGATTTATTTAAAAATGACTCGCATGGTGACTTGGCATCACTGTCCTTCTTCAGCATACAGCAGCAATGAAACTGAATGCGGTGGAGCAGGGTTTAATTGTGCGCACATCAGAGAAGAATGCTGTCACTCTCTATTAAGGATCACCACTAATCAAGACGGATCAGCACGCTCAGTTGCGACCTCCATGACATGAGGCGAAATGAGGGTGGTGCGTGACATTAGTGGAAGATTTTTTTGACAGCCAAAAACATGCTCCACTAAAATCACGAATATCACACACATTAAACCTATTCAGATGTGTTAAGTCACATTAAGAATGTCAGGAATCTGCCAAGAATGATGCAAATATGACATTCGTAACATGTCCTACCTATGTGTAAACACAGCAGAAAGTGCTTTGCAGCAACTTTCATCTTACCAAGGGAAAGTTCGAAGAAATGTCTAAGAACTCGAGGAATTCTAAGATTTTTCTTAAAATAACATCACAAGGAGCTGTTTTTAGCCTTAGGCTGCTTCGTGGATACAGGCCCTGGTGTCAGCTGGTTCTTTACCAACTGAAGGAAGAACAGAAGCTGGTTATCTGATCTCCATGATGGGGATCGTTGGCCAAAGTGAACATGCTTTACACCGTTCGACCACTTTACGCAACACGTTCTAGCGCCCTCAATGGATAAGGGTTGTTTTGCATGTCTGTGTCATTGATGTGTATGGATAAATCCAATCCAATCCACTTTATTTATATAGCACATTTAAACAACAGAACAGTTTCCAAAGTGCTGTACATAAAAATGATTATACAACTATACAAAACAATAAACCCACTCAGATACTAATAAATAAATAAACATAAAAACAATAAATCAATCAATAAATAAAACACTGGGCCAAAGACAACAGAGGACCATACAACTCATGCAGAGCTAAAAGCCAGAGAATAAAAGTGGGTCTTCAGACGAGACTTAAAACACTCCACTGTGGGGGCTGTTCGAACGTGGAGAGGCAGAGCGTTCCAGAGTCTGGGCCCAGCCACAGAAAAGGCCCTGTTCCCCCTGGTCTTAAGTCTCGTCCTAGGCACCACAAGCTGGAACTGGCCCTCAGACCTCAGAGCACGCGCTGGGGAGTAAATTTGGAGGAGGTCTACAATATATTGTGGGGCCAGTCCATTTAAAGCTTTAAAAACAAATAATAAAATTTTAAAATCAATTCTAAAATTCACAGGGAGCCAGTGCAAAGACGCAAGAATGGGTGTAATATGTTCATGTTTTTTGCTCCCAGTTAAGAGACGTGCAGCAGCATTCTGGACTAACTGCAATCTGTGAAGTGTATTTTGATTAATTAAAAAAAAAAGTGAATTGCAGTAGTCCAGGCGTGAAGAAATAAAAGCATGCATGACGCACTCCAAGTCAGAAAAGGATAAAATTGATTAAAAGACGAAGCTGATAAAAGCTGGATTTAACAACCGCCTTGACCTGCCTGTCCAGTTTAAGATCAGAGTCCATAATGACGCCAAGGTTGGTGGCTGTGGGCTTCATGTGTTGACTGAGAGGGCCCAGGTCTAATCGAGCTGTGGAACCAACACTGGGCCCAAACACAATCACCTCGGTTTTGTTCTCATTTAAGCTAAGAAAATTTTGAGCCAACCAAGCCTTGACGTCTTCCAGGCACACAAGCAAGGGTGTCAGGGGGCTGCTAGAGTTCTTCTTAATAGGCAAGTAAATTTGAGTATCATCTGCATAAAGATGATAAGATATGCCATGCTTTCTAAACACCTGACCTAACGGGAGAAGGTATAGGGTGAAGAGAATAGGCCCAAGAATAGAACCCTGGGGGACTCCACAGTTCAGAGGAACAGAAGACGAGGTGGACTCCCCCAGCCTGACAGTAAATGAACGGTCTGTAAGGTAAGAGTGGAACCAGTCCAAGGCTGTCCCCCTGACACCCACACAGTTCTCAAGAAGAGATAAAAGAGTTGCATGGTCAACTGTGTCGAAGGCAGCAGTCAAATCTAAAAGCACCAAAACGGCAGAATCACCAGAATCAGTGATTAAAAACAGGTAATTAAAAACCTTTAAAAGTGCAGACTCCGTGCCGTGAAATAATTTATAACCTGACTGAAAACTGTCTAAAATGTTATTCGTTTCTAAAAACTCTTGTAGTTGTACAAGAACAGCTTTTTCCAAAATCTTTGAAATAAAAGGAAGCTTAGATATGGGCCTATAATTAGAGATAACAGAGTTATCAAGACTCGCTTTCTTTAAAAGAGGCTCAACTACAGCCTGCTTACAAAACGCAGGAACTTTTCCTGACATAAGGCTGCTGTTGACCAAAACAACATCAGGGCCGATAGTTTCCCAGACCTCTTTAAAGAGTCGTGGGGGGGATACAGTCTGAGGGACAAAATGAAGGTTTGAGATTTTTAACAATATTTGATAAATCTGAAAATAACACAGGTTCAAACCGGTCTAACACAGCAGAACAGGTGTGAGCCATAATTGAACTGGCCAAAGTGACAGTCATCCCAGCCCTAATACTGGCGACCTTATCACAAAAGAAATTTAAAAAGCAATTACAAACAACTTGAGTTGCTTCCAAAGTGGTGGATTGGCCAGGGTTTAACAAAGATCCAATAGTTTTAAAAAGCACACGAGGTTTGTCCCAGTTATCAGAAATTAGATTGGAAAAGCATTTTGCCTTTTCAGACCTGACCATATTTTGGAATTTTCTCCAACTTTTTTTAAGAATTTGATAGGAGACGGTCAGTCCATCTTTCTTCCATTTGCGCTCCATCCTCCTACACTCACGTCTGGCCTGTCGCACAGTTTCATTCAACCAGGGCTCCTGCCTGGGTTTAGGGTGCATAGGTTTGAGTGGAGCAGTAGTGTTCATAATGGTATTGCATGCCAAAAGAAAAGTAGATGCAATTTGTTCTGTATTTTGGCATGTGACAGCTAGATTGTTTTTTGAGGCAACAAAAAGGGAGGAGAAATGATCTCCTGCTCCTGGCCTCAGCTGCTGCCGATAGCATGCAGAAACACTGGGTTTATTACTGCTGTCCAAAATAAAATTAAATAACACCGGACGGTGACCAGAGAACACTGCATCCAAAAGCTTAACATTACTGACATCAAAACCATTAGTTAAAAGCAAGTCCAACCTATGAGCAAATATGTGTATTGCTTCACTAACATGTTGCATAAAATTAAAGGTATCAATCAATTCTAAAAACTCAGTAGCCAAAGGCTTGGACGGACAGCAAACATGAACATTAAAATCACCCAGAAGTAAGATTCGATCATACTGTGGAATAACAGCTGCAAGCAAGTCAGAGAAATCATTAAAAAAAAATCTTTGTTGTGCTTGGGTGGGCGATAGATAAGTGCACACAACACAGGATTGCGGTGTCCCAGTTCAAAGCAGCACAATTCAGATGAAGAAAAACATCCAGGCACAATACTTTTATATGCCAAACTGTCTCTGAAAATAGTAGCAATGCCACCACCCCGACTACTGCTTCTTGGACCATTAATGAATGAGCAGTTCGAAGGAACCAGGTCAACAAAAGCTGAGGACTCACCCGCAGAGATCCAAGTCTCAGTCACAAACAATACATCCAAAAAGTGTGTACAGAAGAAATCCTGCAAAATGAAAGTCTTGTTCATCACGGAACGCGCATTAACTAGCGCACAGTTGATAATCTTGGTATTAGCCTCCGAAGCTACCTGGCTAGCTAATCAAGAGGTTTACAGTTCAGCAGGGGCAGTGGCCAAGTGGTTAGTGCGCTTGGCGTCAGTACAGAAGGTTCCTAGTTCAAACCCCACTCCTGCCACATTTCTCCACATAATGTGGAGTTGTCAGGAAGGGCATCTGGTGTAAAACATGTGCCAAATCAACATGCAGATCCTCCTTGGATTTGCTCCAGTGTCCCCAAGTGAAAACAAGGGAACAGCCGAAGGGACTGACTTTTAAGAGGTTTCAATTAGGTCTGTGATGTGCCCACCAAAAATCCTTGTTTGAGGAGGTTTTAAGAGTTTGCCCCATTGTGTAAGGGTTCAGCCCCGTCACCGTCTGGACCATGTGTCCATGGAACACTGAAGTGTCTCCTGTGAGTGTCATTCCATTCATTGTCAGAGCAGATTCATCTTATTTATGAAGAGAATCAACAGTTCAGGGTTCTCAGCAGGATTTTTTAGCAGAGTAATGGGATGGAAAAATCAGCATCAGGTTCGAGGGCCGCTTAGGCATTATGGTCTTATAAAGAGCCTTCTTTGTCCGTCTAAATACAGTAGCTCTGGGATGAACCATGATATTTTACCTTTTTTCATACCATGTTTCCAAAATATTGTACAATCAGATACTTAAGCTCACAATAACACTCAAATCATGGGCTCACAACAGCATTTATTGAAACTAAAACAGTTACATGTACATTTCTCTCATAGATTTGATTAAAGAACCCTCAGGCAGTTACATCAATTCTTCTTTTATTCATCTTGGCCCAGTTGTTGCAAACTGAGTCAAAGCTGAATGTTTCTGCCTCGTCTCCTTCAGTAGAAATCATAAGGAGGTTGTCCAGCATGTCTTCTTTCAGTCTGTTTTGGAGGGGGGTCTTGACCCTCTTCATAGTGGAAAAGCCCCCTTTCACAGTCTGAAAATATAAATGACTTGAAACCTCAGCCTTGGGCTGACGGTCTCATCACAGGACACGTGTTCTGAGGCACTGCAGGTAAATGCATTTAAGTTTTGTTTCAAGATAGTACAAGTCAATAGTATATGAACACCAAGTATAATACCAGGGTAAATTAAAAAGTATCATATATGAAACTCCTGCTGTTGAAATAAAAATTACAGCAACAGTTGAGGCCAGTTTCACCAGGTTCGGCACTATGTCTTGATGTACAGACATCACCTTCTTCAAGTGCTCGTGGAGTTAGCATATTTCAACAGAAGCTGAGAGTTTTCACTTGTAAAATGAGCTACTAGTACCAGGACAGTTTTGTTGGTGAGGAGTTAGCAAACGGCGTGTAGTCACGATCACATTACTCTTGTTAGTAAAGTTGGAAAGATATTCAAAGATTTGACCTTCTGGAATCAATAATGTCAGAGCGAATCTCCATTTTTAAATCAAATGACACTTCCTTTCAAATGATTTACTACAGACAACAAACTACAACTGACCCCCCCCCCCACCCAGGTACGACCAGAGGGAGCTCACTGATGTGTGATGTAGGTTTGGTTGCACTACAAGAAATGAATATGATGTTACTGAGTTTATATCTAAGCATTTCCTTTTGCCATGGTAATTTGTTGATGGTCCCTGAGCATTTCCTTCCATTGTGGTAATTTGTTGACGGTCCCTGAGCATTTCCTTCCATTGTGGTAATTTGTTGACGGTCCCTGAGCATTTCCTTCCATTGTGGTAATTTGTTGACGGTCCCTGAGCATTTCCTTCCATTGTGGTAATTTGTTGACGGTCCCTGAGCATTTCCTTCCATTGTGGTAATTTGTTGACGGTCCCTGAGCATTTCCTTTCATTGTGGTAATTTGTTGACGGTCCCTGAGCATTTCCTTTCATTGTGGTAATTTGTTGACGGTCCCTGAGCATTTCCTTTCATTGTGGTAATTTGTTGACGGTCCCTGAGCATTTCCTTTCATTGTGGTAATTTGTTGACGGTCCCTGAGCATTTCCTTCCATTGTGGTAATTTGTTGACGGTCCCTGAGCATTTCCTTTCATTGTGGTAATTTGTTGACGGTCCCTGAGCATTTCCTTCCATTGTGGTAATTTGTTGACGGTCCCTGAGCATTTCCTTCCATTGTGGTAATTTGTTGACGGTCCCTGAGCATTTCCTTTCATTGTGGTAATTTGTTGACGGTCCCTGAGCATTTCCTTTCATTGTGGTAATTTGTTGACGGTCCCTGAGCATTTCCTTTCATTGTGGTAATTTGTTGACGGTCCCTGAGCATTTCCTTCCATTGTGGTAATTTGTTGACGGTCCCTGAGCATTTCCTTTCATTGTGGTAATTTGTTGACGGTCCCTGAGCATTTCCTTTCATTGTGGTAATTTGTTGACGGTCCCTGAGCTTCGCTCTTGCAGCCGGTTGCACGTCAAGATCGATATAATTCACAAAGAATGGAGGACGTCTCATTTTGGTGGAATAAAATGGTTTTCTTCGGTTGTAGTTTGTTCACTTTAGTCATTTTAGTTGGCAGAGAGCTGCAGCATTTGGAGGGACTGTGTTTTATCAGTCAGTCCCACAACAGCACACAGAGGATATTATTATTTTCCTTTAGATGAGGGACAGTAACTTGAGTTTACGAACTGGTGAAGTGGGAGATATTAATGGTCCAGTCCATGCCAGAGGAGCGTCGTGTACGCTGCCCCACGAAAAAGATGTTAAAGAGGAACGAAGAAAAACTGTCTGGTGTGAAACGGCGGATGATTCTCGTTTCTTGCCTGCAACAATAGAAAGGAGTAACGGTTAGCGGCGTTAATCAGCAGAAAGGTGAGTCGCGATTGACATCTTTAAATGGCCTTGAGGATGTGTTTATGAATATATTCTGGATCCACATTCATGGTAAAGAAATGATTATTTTCCCACTACACACCCTCGCAAACAACATAACGGCCCAATTGCAACGTAATCTTTTTCAGGCAGCAGCGTAACGGGCCATTGCTGTGTTATAACACTAGCAAGAGGTGTGCAGTGTCTGGGCTCATGTTGACCATCCAGGAACTTCCTGCGTGAGCTCAGCTGAGAGCCTCACTCTCACTCTTTGAATGAACACAGCAGAGCAGCAGGACTTCGGAGTTAATGTGGCTCATCCCGCAGCTTCAGTTTTCAGTACTGAGTCAGAAGTGTTACCTTTAACCTCAGCCTGACCTTCACCTCTAACCTGACCTCTTGTCTCACAGGATGCTCAGATCATCAGCTGGCTGCAGGAGTTTCGGAGTTGTGTGACCCAGTTAAATAAGGACCACGAGCAGCTGATCCAGGCGGTTTTGGTGAGTTTGAACCGCACAGTGCTGTTGGATTAGTCTTTCGTGTGATACATGCACTTTCTAGGACTTCTTCACATTTGTCCACAAGGGGGAGTGTTCAGACTGAGAGTTTCTGATTGCTGTCCTGCTCAGGAGAACCTGAAAGTGCCCTAACAAAAAATAAAGAAATAAAAATTCTGATTGTTGTTGTTGTTCCCCTTGCCATAGACGGTGTGCCCATCCTCATCTTTTTGAAAAAGAATTTGAAATCTAAACTCAGATTTACTTTGGGGGTTTTAGCCCTCTTTCTTCTTTAACGGAGATTCAGAGTTATTTTATTCACTGCTACGGCTTGTGTTTCAAATATTGTAACAAGTGTTTTATTTAAAAATATTATTTAAATATTGGACACTTGGTCTTCATTCAGGACCGTGGACAAACTTTACTACTTGTCATTGTACTTTAATTTTCATTTTAGAAATAGAAAGGTAAGGAAATGTAGGGTTTACATTAGAATGTTTGTTCACTGAGTCCTCAGACACAATGGAAAACCCTCATCTACAAAGTCTCCAGCCTGCCAACTCTGCTGTACCAATCTGAGTCCTGGACCGCCACCACCTGAAGAATCTTGAGCGATTCCACCAACGCTGCCTGAGCAGCATCCTTTGCGTTAGGTGGGAAGACTACCTTACCAACATTAGTGCCCTGGCTGAAGCCGAGCTCCAGAGCATTGCGTGTCATCATCAAGAACCAGCTTCAGTGGGCGGGTCACATCATTGGGGTGGATGACAGGTGACTTTCCAAAGGAGATCTTCTACTCCCAGCTGAGTGACGCAAAATGGTCCAGAGGAGGAGGAGAAACTCCATCAGGACCTCCTGAAGCACAACCATCGACTGGAAGAACAGGTGAGGAAACGAGAGAGTGGAATCTTAGAAAAACATGTGGACAAACAACGCAGAGGAGAAAGAGGAAGGAGAGAGAGCAAGATCCTGACGGGCAGCAACCACATGCAGCTTCTGTTAGAAAATGGGTGCTGCAACGTGGACCATCCTGTCCGGGAATTGATCACGAGATGATCGTCCTCACTGTAGAGGGATGTTTCAGATGTAAAAGTCCACGTTTATTCAAATCCTTTGATCATCCTTTTTTCTTTATTTATACTTTGGCATTTTAAGGTTTGGCCTTTGCCTCTAACACACACACACACACACACACACCTGTCCGGTGTGGAACAAGATAGAAAAAAAAAACTGGTGTGGCCCACTGAATGGTCCCCCCTAAAAATCGGTCCGCCCTGCCTCCACTGCGCATGTGTCGGCAGTGATTCACTGATTATCACCTCATTTCTGCTTCAACCTGCCTTCAGTCATCATCTGTCTCAGCCACAGATATCTGAAGAACAATCATTTCCACATAAATTCAGCATGATTTCATCATAAAAGACGGAGGAAGCAATCAGAGTCTGACTCTGTGAGTCTGAGTCTCTGTACCCAAACAGATCAAAGGGAATAATGTGATTATTAACCATCAGATGACAAAGTAAAACCTCCTAAATCATTCTAAAGTCAGTTTGAGGCAGAAGCGAGGTGATAATCGGTGAATCACTACTGAGCTCTGAAATTAAATGAAGGGGTGGCTGATTTTTGGAGGGGACTGTTTGGTTGGCGACACTGGACTGCGACCCTCCTCTGGTTCAGGCTGTAACCTCTGGTGGGAGGAGTTGTGCGTTTTAATGGCCGCAGCACTCCGTGTGCTCGCTGCTGCTCTGCATGGAAATATGTGTAATTATTACTTTAAAAACAAATCCGAGTCCACACTTCATATGTGCACCAAACTACAACCGGGGGGTCCATGCAGATCATGGATTGTTGTCCAACATTCCTGGGTCTAGGATTCTCTTCAAGGTAGGTTTTAAATGTAACAAATCATTCCAGACATGAGGAAGAGCATCAGCTGAGAAGCTTCTAATATTGGCCCCAATTCCTGAACAGTCCATGGTGAGCCCATACGTTGGACACCCATCACAGTCTCTGGCTACCTGCCATAGCCAAAGTAAACTGGAACTTTTTCGGTCTGATCTGCTGTTCCATAGATCTACAAATGATTAATATTTCAGCTTGTCATGGACTGCTGACCCTGTGTCAGTTTGGCTGCATTTTCCGACAGATTGTGTGTGTGTGTGTGTGTGTGTGTGTGTATGTGTCCAGAGGCTTCCCTGGGTGGGACGGAGCCCGGCTGTAGTGGAGGAGTACTTGGCCTTCCTCGGTAACCTGGTCTCAGCACAGACGGTATTCCTGTGCACCTGTCTAAAGATGGTGGTCTCTCATTTCATTCCCAGTAAGTTCCTCAGACAGTTCTTTATACATTTTTAATTTTTAAAGTTTATTTATTGTATTACTTATTTCTTTAAAGTTCTAAAAAAACATTATATAAATCATAAGACTTTCTCCTTCATCGTTATCTTTAACATCTTTATCATGAACAGCAACTGGCCGGATAAGGCCTGAGAGGGCCATCCCTGAGCTGCTTCTGTTCTACAGACTGGGATGTATTTAGAGGAGGGAGCATTAACATATCAGTCCCTCAGCGAGTACACAGTCACACTCACCGATTACATCAATTTTTGCGTAGACAATGTGACATCATGGGAGCAATAGCACGTCTTTCCTAATCAACAACCATGGATGACGCATGAATTACAGCAGCTACTTAAGGTCAGGGGTCAGTGAGGTCTACAGTGCAGGTTGAAGTGCTGTGAGGAGGGGCATCAAATCTGCCAAAAAAGCATAGAGGAGGTGACTAGAAGGCCACTTTGACACCTCGGGCAACTCGCAGCAGGTGTGGCAGGGCATCAGGGCACTAATGGACTATAAGAGAACATCATCTGTCCCTAATGCCTGCCAAATTCTCCCACCCTGGTAAGGGAACTGAATCTGTTTTTTTGCTCATTTTGACAACAGTGATGCTGCCACACCGGCCCTGTGCCTACCGTCTGAAGAGAACAGAGTACCAGTTTTGGAGGCACACGAGGTGAAAGTCTGCCTGCACAAAATCAACCCCAGGAAGGCAGCTGGACCAGACGGGGTGCTGGGACGCGTGCTCAGAGACTGTGCCGATGAGCTGCCAGAGGTTCTCATGGACATTTTCAGTCTGTCCCTCTCCACTGCCTGGGTCCCAGCAAGTTTTAAAGCAGCCACAATTATTCCTGTATCTAAAAAGGCCATCGTCAGCTGCCTGAATGATTACCGGCCTGTGGCTCTCACTTCCATCCTCGCCAAGTTCCTTGAGCGACTGATACTGAAAGGCATCAAGAGGACCATTCCACCGGCTCTGGACCAGCACCAGTTTGCATACAGGGAAAACAGATCAACAGAGGACGCCATTGCTACTGTGCTTCACACTCTGTTGGAACATCTGGAACACAAAAACACCTACATGACAGTGCTTTTTATTGATTTTAGCTTGGCGTTCAACACCAGTCTGCCAAGCACACTCCTGTTGAAACTGAGAAACCTTGGATTAAACAACACACTATGCAGTTGGATACTGGCCTTTGTAACTAACCGCTCTCAGTATGTGAAGGTAGGGGAGCACGTTTCACCTACCATCTCCATCAATACCGGTGCTCCACAGGGCTGTGTACCAAGTCCACTCCTGTGTACACTTTACACACATGACTGCTCTCCCGCACTTCCTACCAATTACATCATAAAATTTGCAGATGACACAACTGTGCTCGGACTCGTATCAAACAACAACAAGACTGCATGTAGGGAGGAGGTTGAGCTTTTGACAAAGTGGTGCAAGACACACAATTTGGCCTTAAACATAAAAAAAACAAGGAAATAATCATGGATTTCCGAGGATCATCAACAGACCACACACCTCTGTTCATAAATGGGGAGCCGGTGGACAGAGTGCCCTGTTTTAAATTCCTGGGCCTGACAGTGTTGGAGGATCTGTCCTGGGGGAGCAACATCATCTCTGCTGGTTGAAAAGTTCAGCAGCGTCTCTGTTACCTGAGGAAACTGTGCCATCCAAAGTGTGATGACATATGTCTTGCTTTTGTGGTTCTCCAGGTGCACTAAGGTAGAGAAGCAGGCAATCCAGAGCAGGAAAAATCTTTGGGTCTGACCTCCCAGCGATCTCCACTGTGTGCATCTCACAATACCACCAGAGACCGCTTCCACCCAGCACACAACCTGTTCCACCCGCTGCCCTGCCAGGACCAGCAGGATGGCAAACAGCCTCTACCCCCAGGCCATCAGAGTCCTAAATGAACACTGCACTTCTCAGCTCCCTTCACCCTCCAGTACCTCACACCGGCTATAACTGTGAACTGGTTTTGCATTGATGCAGCAAACATTCCATAAGCAGTATTCTACAATAACGGACTTAATTTATTCTCCCTCCGAAAAATCTCAGATAAACTGAAGTGAAGGATGGCAAGAACAGTCATAGTCAACCCACAGACCTGCTCCAAAGACCGACAACATGATCTTGCTGCAGATAGTGTCTCTGTGCATTGTTCAGCGATACAGCGCACTTTGCACAAAGAGATGCTGTATGATGCTATAATGCAGAGGAAGCCTTTTCTGTGTACACCCCACAAACAGAGTCACTTGAGGTATGCTAAAGCACATTTGGACAAGCCAGCTTCATTTTGGAATAAGGTGCTGTGGACTGATGAAACTACAGTTATTTGGACATAACAAGGGGCGGTATGCATGGCTGAAAAAGAACACAGCATTCCAAGAAAAACACTTGCTACCTACAGTAAAATTTGGAACAAGTCCAACGTTCTGGAATGGCCATCTCAGTCCCCAGACCTGAATATTATTGAAAATCTATGGTGTGATTTTAAGTGGGCTGTCCATGCTCGGAAACCAACAAACCTGAGATGTTTTGTAAAGAAGAATGGTCCAAAATACCTTCAACCAGAATCCAGACTCCCATTGGAAGCTATAGGAAGTGTTTAGAGGCTGTTATTTTTGCAAAAGGATGATCTACTAAATATTGAAGGATTTTTTTCTGTTGGGGTGCCCAAATTTATGCACCTGCCCAAATTTGTTTAAATAATTATTGCACACTTTCTGTAAATCCTACAAACTTCATTTCACTTCTCAAATATCAGTGTGTTTGTCTGATATATGATATATTTAACTGAAATTGCTGATCCAAACAACCAATGATTTATAAAGGAAAATCATGGAAATCATCAGGGGGCCCAAACATTTACATATAGTGTTCAGAATAATAGTAGTGCTATGTGACTAAAAAGATTAATCCAGGTTTTGAGTATATTTCTTATTGTTACATGGGAAACAAGGTACCAGTAGATTCAGTAGATTCTCACAAATCCAACAAGACCAAGCATTTATGATATGCACACTCTTAAGGCTATGAAATTGGGCTATTAGTAAAAAAAAGTAGAAAAGGGGGTGTTCACAATAATAGTAGCATCTGCTATTGACGCTACAAACTCAAAACTATTATGTTCAAACTGCTTTTTTAGCAATCCTGTGAATCACTAAACTAGTATTTAGTTGTATAACCACAGTTTTTCATGATTTCTTCACATCTGCGAGGCATGGAGTCAACCAACTTGTGGCCCCTTTCAGCTGTTATTCCACTCCAAGATTCTTTAACAACATTCCTCAATTCATTCACATTTCTTGGTTTTGCTTCAGAAACAGCTTTTTTGATGTCACCCCAGAAGTTCTCAATTGAACTTAGGTCCGGGGATTGGGCAGGCCACTTCAAAACATTAATTTTATTGGTTTGAAACCAAGATTTTGCTGGTTTACTAGTGTGCTTGGGGTCATTGTCTTGTTGAAACACCATTTCAAGGGCATGTCCTCTTCAGCATAAGGCAACATGACCTCTTCAAGTATTTTGACATATCCAAACTGATCCCTGATACCTGGTATGCGATATATAGGCCCAACACCATAGGAGGAAAAACATGCCCATATCATGATGCTTGCACCACCATGCTTCACTGTCTTCACTGTGAACTGTGGCTTGAATTCAGAGTTTGGGGGTCGTCTCACAAGAGATCATTGGAGATCATTGTAGATGAACAGCCTATAATTTTTTGCACCTGCATATAAGTTTTCCCGTCTCTAATCAACTTTTTAATCAAAAAAGGGAAATGGGGGTGTTCACAATAATAGTAGTGTGGCATTCGTCAGTGAGTTGGTCAATTTTGTGGAACAAACAGGTGTGAATCAGGTGTCCCCTATTTAAGGATGAAGCCAGCACCTGTTGAACATGCTTTTCTCTTTGAAAGCCTGAGGAAAATGGGACGTTCAAGACATTGTTCAGAAGAACAGCGTAGTTTGATTAAAAAGTTGATTGGAGAGGGGAAAACTTATACGCAGGTGCAAAACATTGTAGGCTGTTCATCTACAATGATCTCCGATGCTTTAAAATGGACAAAAAAACTAGAGACGTGTGGAAGAAAATGGAAAACAACTATCAAAATGGATAGAAGAATAACCAGAATGGCAAAGGCTCACCCATTGATCAGCTCCAGGATGATCAAAGACAGTCTGGAGTTACCTGTAAGTGCTGTGACAGTTAGAAGACGCCTGTGTGAAGCTAATTTATTTGCAAGAATCCCCCGCAAAGTCCCTCTGTTAAATAAAAGACGTGCAGAAGAGGTTACAATTTGCCAAAGAACACATCAACTGGCCTAAAGAGAAATGGAGGAATATTTTGTGGACTGATGAGAGTAAAATTGTTCTTTTTGGGTCCAAGGGCCGCAGACAGTTTGTGAGACGACCCCCAAACTCTGAATTCAAGCCACAGTTCACAGTGAGGACAGTAAAGCATGGTGGTGCAAGCATCATGATATGGGCATGTTTCTCCTACTATGGTGTTGGGCCTATATATCACATACCAGGTATCATGGATCAGTTTGGATATGTCAAAATACTTGAAGAGGTCATGTTGCCTTATGCTGAAGAGGACATGCCCTTGAAATGGGTGTTTCAACAAGACAATGACCCCAAGCACACTAGTAAACCAGCAAAATCTTGGTTCCAAACCAACAAAATTAATGCCTCACAGATGTGAAGAAATCATGACAAACTGTGGTTATACTAGTACCTTGTTTCCCATGTAACAATAAGAAATATACTCAAAACCTGGGGATTAATCTTTTTAGTCACGTAGCACTACTATTATTCTGAACACTACTGTACAACTATAAGTTGGCCACAGGAGATAGAGGTGACTGATATCAAGACCCTGAAAACTCCTCACAATGCACAGAAGTTTCTACCCAAAGTCCAGCACCGTTAGGCTCTATGAGTAACAGAAAGAAGGAGAGGATTAGAGTGTCAGAGCCCCAATCCAGGATGAGATGAGGAACATCCATGAATCCATCTGAAAGATGGGCCCCCCCCAAGATCAGCTGCTACAGCAATGCCTCAGGCAGCTGAAGACAGACTGTGATAAGGAACAGGAGGAGGAGATATCCTGGAAGACCAAGCCGTCCATGGGATGTGCCATCGACAGATAGAGGATGTGGCTGACATTAAGAACACCTACCAGTGCCTAGAAAAGGCCGGCCTACAGGACAGCACAGAAGCTCTGATCATGGCAGCACAAGAACAAGCCCTAAGCACCAGATCCATGGAGGCAGGAGTCCATCACAGCTGACAGGACCCAAGTCACAGGCTGTGCAAATGTGCCCCAGAGACAGTGCAGCACATAGTAACAGGATGCATGCTGGGACAGCATACACTGAGAGGCACAACCAAGTGTCAGGAATCGTGCACAGGAACATCTGTGCCGCATACAGGTTAGAACCAAAGGTGGTCACGAATGACAGGGCTCAGGTCCTGTGGGACTTCAAATTCCAGACAGACAAGCAGCTGCTGGTCAACCAATCAGACACAGTGGTGGTTGATAATCCCAGCTGACAGCAACATCAGAGGGAAGGAGCATGAGAAAATAGAGAAGTGCCAAGGACTGAAGGAGCAACTTGAGCAGATATGGAAGGCAAAGTCCAAAGTAGTCCCAGTGGTAACAGGAGCACGAGGAGCTGTAACCCCCAACCTGGAAGAGAGACTCCAGCAGATTCAGAAACAACATCAGAGGCCTCTGTCCATAAGAGTGCAGTCTGAGGAACAGCTAAGATACTGAGCAGAACTCTGAAACTCCCAGGCCTCTGGTGGAGGACCTGAGCTTGAGGAACACAAAGACCACCTCCCCTACCTTCTTTATCTGATGTTTTGTGGAGGCTTGCTCTTGCGTTGATGTTTAAGATCATCATTTCTTATGTCACCGTTTGTCTTTGACTGTGTTGCTTCATGAATGTTCTGTGTGTTTGTTTCCAGAGAGAGTGACCGTCTCTGAGGGAGGAGTCAATATCTCAGATTCTGATGATGAGGATGACAGTAGGTATTTCTTCACATCTTTTAAATATGCTGTATTCTGCATCCATCCTGAATGGATTTCTGTGCTCGTATTCAGACCGATCATCTCAACATCACTGCCAGTGAACACAAAGCATAACCTCCAACACATTGGACCTCACTTCTTATTATTTATTCTTCTTTAAAATCCAAGGAAGCCTGATGTTCTCAGGTGGTGCCAGTGACCTCAGTGACCTGACCTTCATACAAAACAAGCAGCATGTCATTTGTAGAAGACAAAGCTAAGGGCAAAATGCCACAAAAAGCAGCAGCGGTTTTTGTGCAAATTACACACAAAGTGAAAATGTAAAGAAAAGGTGAAGATGCGGTGGAAAGTGGACATGTGTTGCAGTTTGTTTCTGACCCGGAGCACAAACGTCGCAGCGGTTTTGCAGCTGAGAGAATGCAGCTACTCTGGTTAGCTGTGTAGGCTAACACGTTTCCCACTCGCCTCGCCTCCCTTCTCCACTGGGAACCGAAAAAAAAAAAAAACCCTGCACTTTTCATGACTGCTTCTGTGATTGCAGCCGAAAACAAAGCAGTAGTTAGAATTGACGCTGTTTGTGGGATGAGACTAATCCCTGGGTGGAGTGTGGGAGTGTCTGCACAAACCATTTGGAGGATGGGAGTTTCAGCAGAAACCATTTTAAACCGGCAGGACCGCAAGGTGACAGCGAGTATGCTTTTAAGTTTACAGAGCCAGGCTGAATGGTTTGTACTGAAATTCACACACTCCACCCGGGGAATCCCTGCCATGATCGGGCCCATGTCGCCGACCGAATGGTCCCCCCTAAAAATTGATCCGCCCTGGCTTCACTGCACATGCATCATCAGCCGAGGTTCACCAACTACAGCTCGTTTCTGTTTCAAACTGCCTCCAGTCATCATTTGTCTCAGCCACAGATATCTGAAGAACAACAATCATTTCCACATAAATTCAGCATTATTTCATCATAAAAGACGGAAGAAGCATCAGAGCACCGCAGCCAGACGAGCTGCTGTGCAGTGCTGCTACAGTTACTTTGAAAAAGTAACTTAGTTACTTTACTGATTACTCAATTTTAAAAGTAACTAAGTTAGATTACTACTTACTTTCTTAGTTACTTCCAGCAGCTGCTGACAACGCCGTGAAAATGATAACCTGTTTTGCTAAAACTCACTTTATAGTCACCCTTTCTTGACTTCAGTGAACATAAATACTTGTTTGATTAAAATAAATAAATAAATCAATAAAGATAGTCTTTCGTGAACTCATGTTTAACTGTTGGCAGCACTGTAATGGTAAAACTTAACATTTCAAATCTACATCGTTTGTAAATGTAACTATTAAATTCTTTTTCTAACATTTAAATTCTTTCAAACATTTTAGTTATTGTAAATAACTATATGGTATATATGTATGTAGTATAGTTATTATTATTATTATTATTATTATTAAGTGCTCTGTGTCAGCCTGATCCCCTCAGATCTCAGAAGCTAAGCAGTGCGGGTCCTGGTTAGTACTTGGATGGGAGACCTCTTTGGAACACCAGCAGCTCTGTGTGTTTCTCCAGGTGAAACTGGAGTTGTGTCAGGAAGGGCATCCGGCGTAAAACTTGTGTCAACTACCAATGCGGATCTGGCTGTATCTGCTGTGGCGACCCCGAACACGAAATGGGAGCAGCCGAATGGACAGCAGTATTAGTAATAGTAGGAAAAAAAGGCCTTCAAAAATAGACCTTATGCAGCCAGCAGCATTTTGTTAATAATCACTGGCCTTGAATTACGCCCTGTCTCGTTTAGGTCCCGGGTCTGAGCACGGTTTGAAAAAAAAAAAAAAAAAATGCTGGGCTTTTAATCAAGGAAATATGGTGCCCGCTTTGCTTGAATCGGTGAGTGTCAGTGCTGAACTTAATTTTGTACCTCTGTTACTGGGCACGTTCAGACTGATCTGTCCGATACATGCGCAGGGTTTTTAATGTAAATACATTCCGATTGGACAGGACATTTTGACTGATGCGAGCAAAAATCTGTTATATACGGTGTTTATTACATGGAAAACCATAGAAAAGCATTGGGACTTTTGCTTTTGACTGGTGATTTCGAGTATCCAGTTTATATGATGATGGGTAAGGTTAAGTAAGGGTTAGGTAAGTTTTACTGTACTTGTGTACATGTGATTTGTTAGGGGTTTTTTTTCACATCGTCATTATGGGGTCTTGTGTGTAGAATTCTGAGGAAAAATGAATTTCTTCCATTTTGGAGTAAGGCTGTAACACAAGAAAATGGAAAAAGTGAACCGCTGTGAATATGGCAGCACAGTCTTGTTTTCTTCTTTTCAACAATATATTTCAACATCTTTGTGTGTTTCTTTTTATTCTTTTACACATCTAAAACACATTTTAAAAGTATTTGTGTGTTTTTAAGGAACTGTCTATGAATTTACACATTTTACAGCCTTTGTAAACATTTTAAATATTTTTTTAAAGAACTTTCCATTCTTAAATTTTGTCATATTTTAAACATCATTTTTTAAAAACATTTAAATATCTGTTTTTAATTGTCTTTGGTATAACTAACACATTTTAACATAGATAATGGATGGGTATTAAACAACGCTGCAGCTGAGAGAGAGAATCAAGTTTTGGGGACAGAATGAAGCAATATGCACAGCTACAAGGGGTTTAGACAACCACATGGTGTGAGCTGAGTCAGGTACAAGTTCACGGAAAGTTGAAAACCATCATCAAAGAAACGAAACTATTACCTGGAGGAAAAAAAAGGTAACATTTAATCAAGCTAAGAAAGGCTATAGATTGTATTAACAATGCCAGGTAGAAAAGAAAATATATTATTGTAAAGAAGCAAAATGTAATTAGTTTTCTAAGGTCAAAGTATAGTATTTGGGGAGCCCCGTGAGTTTGCTACATGTGATGCTGGAAGGCGCCCAAAATTTTGGACACCCTGAGGTGTTTGTTTGTTTGTTTGGACACCCAAAACTTCAATTTCTGCCAAAACTACGTCAGGCAGTGGAAATATTTTTGCAGCTATCTTGTTGGGGACTGTTGGGTGACGGGGGCAGCAGCTCAAGCAAAGCCGCCCAGACCTCCCGATCCACACACACCTCCCTCAGCTCCTCCTGGGGAACCCCGAGGCGTTCCCAAGCCAGCTGCGAGACGAAGTCCCTCCAGCATGTTCTGGGTCTTCCCCGGGGCCTCCCTTTCCCCGGGGACGTGGCCAGAACACCTCTCCAGCAAGGCGTCCAGGGGGCATCCGAAAAAGATTCCCGAGCCACCTCATCTGGCTCCTTTGGACGTGGAGGAGCAGCGGCTCGAATCCGAGCTCCTCCCGAGTGACAGATCTCCTCACCCTATCTCTAATGGACCCCCCAGCCACCCTGTGGAGGAAACTCATCTCGGCTGCTTGTACTCGTGATCTTGTTCTTTCGGTCATGAGCCAAATCTCATGACCATAGGTGAGGATCAAATCAATTTTATTTATATAGCGCCAAATCACAACAACAGTTGCCCCAAGGTGCTTTATATTGTAAGGCAAAGCCATACAATAATTACGGAAAAACCCCAACGGTCAAAACGACCCCCTGTGAGCAAGCATTTGGCGACAGTGGGAAGGAAAAACTCCCTTTTAACAGGAAGAAACCTCCAGCAGAACCAGGCTCAGGGAGGGGCAGTCTTCTGCTGGGACTGGTTGGGGCTGAGGGAGAGAACCAGGAAAAAGACATGCTGTGGAGGGGAGCAAAGATCAATCACTAATGATTAAATGCAGAGTGGTGCATACAGAGCAAAAAGAGAAAGAAACACTCAGTGCATCATGGGAACCCCCCAGCAGTCTAAGTCTATAGCAGCATAACTAAGGGATGGTTCAGGGTCACCTGATCCAGCCCTAACTATAAGCTTTAGCAAAAAGGAAAGTTTTAAGCTTAATCTTAAAAGTAGAGAGTTTGTCTGTCTCCCTGATCCGAATTGGGAGCTGGTTCCACAGGAGAGGAGCCTGAAAGCTGAAGGCTCTGCCTCCCATTCTACTCTTACAAACCCTAGGAACTACAAGTAAGCCTGCAGTCTGAGAGCGAAGCGCTCTATTGGGGTGATATGGTACTATGAGGTCCCTAAGATAAGATGGGACCTGATTATTCAAAACCTTATAAGTAAGAAGAAGAATTTTGAATTCTGTTCTAGAATTAACAGGAAGCCAATGAAGAGAGGCCAATATGGGTGAAATATGCTCTCTCCTTCTAGTCCCCGTCAGTACTCTAGCTGCAGCATTTTAAATTAACTGAAGGCTTTTCGGGGAACTTTTAGGACAACCTGATAATAATGAATTACAATAGTCCAGCCTAGAGGAAATAAATACATGAATTAGTTTTTCAGCATCACTCTGAGACAAGACCTTTCTAATTTAAGAGATATTGCGCAAATGCAAAAAAGCAGTCCTACATATTTGTTTAATATGCGCATTGAATGACATATCCTGATCAAAAATGACTCCAAGATTTCTCACAGTATTACTAGAGGTCAGGGTAATGCCATCCAGAATAAGGATCTGGTTAGACACCATGTCTCTAAGATTTGTGGGGCCAAGTACAATAACTTCAGTTTTATCTGAATTTAAAAGCAGGAAATTAGAAGTCATCCATGGCTTTATGTCTGTAAGACATTCCTGCAGTTTAACTAATTGGTGTGTGTCCTCTGGCTTCATGGATAGATAAAGCTGGGTATCATCTGCGTAACAATGAAAATTTAAGCAATGTTTTCTAATAATACTGCCTAAGGGAAGCATGTATAAAGTGAATAAAATTGGTCCTAGCACAGAACCTTGTGGAACTCCATAATTAACCTTAATCTGTGAAGAAGACTCCCCATTTACATGAACAAATTGTAATCTATTAGATAAATATGATTCAAACCACTGCAGCGCAGTGCCTTTAATACCTATGGCATGCTCTAATCTCTGTAATAAAATTTTATGGTCAACAGTATCAAAAGCAGCACTGAGGTCTAACAGGACAAGCACAGAGATGAGTCCATTGTCTGAGGCCATAAGAAGATCATTTGTAACCTTCACTAATGCTGTTTCTGTACTATGATGAATTCTGAAACCTGACTGAAACTCTTCAAATAGACCATTCCTCTGCAGATGATCAGTTACCTGTTTTACAACTACCCTTTCAGACTGCAACTCATGGCGACTGAGCTGGGGTGTTGGGTACCAAAGCCCAAGCTGTGCGTGGAGGTGAGCCCGACCATCTTTAGTCGGTGCCTCTCAATCTCCCTCACAAGGTCAGGCTCCTTCCCCCCAACGAGGTGACATTCCACGTCCTGACAGCCAGAGGCTGTGAGTGCGGACCGGGCTGCCAGGCCACCCACACTCGACCACCACCCAATCCTCTCTGCACCCAACCCCCATGGCCCCCTCAGCAAGTCGTGAACCCAAAGGAGGGCGGGCCCCGTGGGCTAAGGCCTGACCACCAGGCTCTCGCGGGTGAGCCCCAACCCCAGGCCTGGCTCCAGGGTGGGGCCCCGGCTCCGCCATACCGGGCGAAGTCTTGGTCCTCGATATTATACTAGTCATGGGAGCTTCTGAACTGCCCATAGTGTGACCCGTCCCCTAGGACCTGTTTGCCATGGGAGACCCTACCAGGGGTACGAAGCCCCCGACAACATAGCTCCTAGGATCATCCAGGTATGCAAACTCCCCCACCACGATAAGGTGACATTTCGAGGGGGAGGGAGTGGCGTGGAATGCGAGCCACCGAGTGGAATTATTCTATCGGTGTTAATTTTATTTAGAAATCTAAACCATAAGTCAGCACTGCTTTATTTTCCAAGACCTCCGCCTCACGGCGACACTGTTATTGAGTAGAGAGTTGAGCTTTGCTGCTCATCTCAACTGCTTCTCTGCTGGAAGCTACGTAGTAAACAGGAGTTTCCAGCAGGGGCAAGGGCACACAAAGACAGAAGTGCTGACTAATTGTTTGGGTCTGTAGTCGCCTTTGATGCTACCATAAGCGATTGTGGTGTTAAAACTCAAAATCAGCCTGTTAGTAGTTGCATGTGTACCAGAGACAATACTGGAGGTTATCGGTTAGTTGTAGCTTCCAATAAATTTTTGGGTGGTTTATCGTTTTTATCTTTATCAAAGATAACTTTTCAGTTAGCTTCAGTTATATTATCTGTTATCAAAGCTAACTTTTTGGTTAGCTGTGCCCACCACTGCTCCTGTGTGGTCAGTTAAAGGAGAAAGGATTGTTTGTTTGTATTTCATTTGTCAACAGGTACGTTACTGTTGCTGGTTTGTTAGCGGTTAGAATAGTCATATTAAAATAAAATTTTGCACAAAACATTTTCTCATCAAGATGAACAATTTAGTCAGGAAGCACCTTAAGAAAGTCACTTTTATTTTGGCGTACTGTCGAGGACAACCCTTAGGAGGCACTGTGACTCTTTGTGTTCAGGCTGAGAAATGCACCCAGAGCAGACAAACACAGAGGGTCTTCTTTAAAAACGGTACGGTTCTTCAGCCACGACAAGCAATCAAAGTATATTCAGACGTCGTTATCCAAAATCAGAAGGAAAAAATCAACCTGAGAATTACTGACGAGGGGAGACATTGTTCACTGTGACACTACACTAACAAAAATGCTGTGTGAAAACTTTTTTATTGTAAACGGTGACAGATGGCTTATACGCTGCTAATCCTCTTGTTACATCATTTGTAGAATAACACATTTTGGTGTTCCAGGTTTCTGAGGAAAAATTGCAATCCTGTAGACATAGCCACACGAAAAACAGTTTTTATGTGTGTGCAGCCAGACTTTGCAGGTAAATATGAGTCACCCTGTCCATGGGTGGCCCCTGCTGACCCATGCACTCATTCATGTCAGAATAAAGCATACAGATCAACAACCAAAAGGAGATGTGTGGGACGACTGTTTGAAATAATAACATATCTGCTTTAGATCTGCCATCGAGGCTTCTTGTCTGCTTCCTGGCTATGTTGGACCTTTAGACAAGCTACTCCAAAATCTAATCACTTCTTGATAACTATGCAAGTGACATTCCCCTCCAAGTTTGAAGGAGATTGTCCTCACACACACGCACACACACACACACCCTTCTCTATGCTGTGCCGACGTGCAGGGTGATGACGTGTATGTTGTTGGTGTGAGTGTCCAGGGTCCTGCTGCTCCTTCGAGTTCATGTTTTCCTGTACAGAGTTTTCAGTTTCATGAGGACTTTGTATGCTGATGACATAAGTTTTTATTTTCACTCCTTGAATTGATCTTCGTTGTCAACAGGGCGCCGTTAATGGAGTCACATGTGTTCCCTTAATTGTCACTCATTGAATTTAACATTTCTGCTCTCTTGCTCCTTGAATTTGTTTAGATCTCTCCAGAAACTTTGACCGGTGCCACCAGGCTTTGCAGGTCATCAACAGATACGTTCCTTCGTAAGTCATCCTTATACTGTCTTGTAATGTTTTTATTTTTTATTCAAACCTACCCCAAAACATCAGCTGACTGCATATGTAGGTACAGCGGGTAAAATAAGTATTGAACACGTCACCATTTTTCTTTCTAAAGGTGATATGAACATGAAATTTTCATCAGATATCAGTAACATCCCAAATAATCCACACACAAAGAAATCAAAACAAATAAGTACAGAAACGGGGATTAAAGTTCTCTGTTGCTTTGGCAGCTTTCTGTCAGTTGGACAGCCAAGAGACCACATATGAGATCAATGCAGATCAGTGATTATGATCTGCAGCTTCACCGATGGTCAACTGTGTCTGTTTATTGTGGTTGAGAGTTGCGTTCTGTCCTGCGTTTATGCCACGACGGTAATCCCGTCCCCATATTTACCACATATCAGCATTTGATGCAGCAAGTCCACAAACGAAACCCCAAAGGGTAGTGACAGACAGGTCCTGGCTGAACAGATACAAAGACATACACCAGGCAAAGCCAGGAGGACAAATGTTTTGTTTCCCAGATGAGCTGCAACCAATCACTGCCAGAAGAACAGCTCCATGCCATGCAGAACCGAGACTGAGCGATGCTGGAAGGACATATAGGAGAAGGACACGTCTCATCACACCGATGTCCAGTGGAGGGTCTGAAGACCGACCACAGTACACTGTCACAAAAAGGATGTCCAACATGCTGACAATACCAGGACCTGAAATGATTGATGTGCACCAGCTGAAGACGCTAGCAGCACTCCAAAATGCCCGCTAGCTCAGGGCAGGACAAGATTCCCACAAAGGTACCACACTTTCAGACTACCGAGCAATAACCTGCCGCTACGTAACACGGAAGCTCCTGTCAGGTATCACATCAGTCAGTACATGAGCAAAGCTTGGAAGGACATCATGAGAACACTGAAGGATCCAACCATCAAGTCTACAGAGCAGCCAGGCAGACTGGACAGCCAAGAACAGCCTGTGACTCAGTGGATGGTGTCCTCGGGCATACTCTAAGGCCATGACACACGTTAACATCAAGTGTAGCGTTCATAGAAGAAAAGGACTGTTCCCACTGCTGGTCTGCACAGGCCTGACTCCCCCCAGCCAGATCATTGGAAAGATTGGATGTGGTAACAGGTTCAAGGAGTGGTGTGACCTTTCACTTACTTTCTACAGTAGTGTTCAGAATAATAGTAGTGCTATGTGACTAAAAAGATTAATCCAGGTTTTGAGTATATTTCTTATTGTTACATGGGAAACAAGGTACCAGTAGATTCAGTAGATTCTCACAAATCCAACAAGACCAAGCATTCATGATATGCACACTCTTAAGGCTATGAAATTGGACTATTAGTAAAAAAAGTAGAAAAGGGGGTGTTCACAATAATAGTAGTGTGGCATTCAGTCAGTGAGTTTGTCAGTTTTGTGGAACAAACAGGTGTGAATCAGGTGTCCCCTATTTAAGGATGAAGCCAGCACCTGTTGAACATGCTTTTCTCTTTGGAAGCCTGAGGAAAATGGGACGTTCAAGACATTGTTCAGAAGAACAGCGTAGTTTGAATAAAAAGTTGATTGGAGAGGGGAAAACTTATACGCAGGTGCAAAACATTGTAGGCTGTTCATCTACAATGATCTCCAATGCTTTAAAATGGACAAAAAAAAACAGAGACGCGTGGAAGAAAACGGAAAACAACCATCAAAATGGATAGAAGAATAACCAGAATGGCAAAGGCTCACCCATTGATCAGCTCCAGGATGATCAAAGACAGTCTGGAGTTACCTGTAAGTGCTGTGACAGTTAGAAGACGCCTGTGTGAAGCTAATTTATTTGCAAGAATCCCCTGCAAAGTCCCTCTGTTAAATAAAAGACATGTGCAGAAGAGGTTACAATTTGCCAAAGAACACATCAACTGGCCTAAAGAGAAATGGAGGAATATTTTGTGGACTGATGAGAGTAAAATTGTTCTTTTTGGGTCCAAGGGCCACAGACAGTTTGTGAGACGACCCCCAAACTCTGAATTCAAGCCACAGTTCACAGTGAGGACAGTAAAGCATGGTGGTGCAAGCATCATGATATGGGCATGTTTCTCCTACTATGGTGTTGGGCCTATATATCGCATACCAGGTATCATGGATCAGTTTGGATATGTCAAAATACTTGAAGAGGTCATGTTGCCTTATGCTGAAGAGGACATGCCCTTGAAATGGGTGTTTCAACAAGACACTGACCCCAAGCACACTAGTAAACCAGCAAAATCTTGGTTGCAAACCAACAAAATTAATGCCTCGCAGATGTGAAGAAATCATGAAAAACTGTGGTTATACAACTAAATACTAGTTTAGTGATTCACAGGATTGATAAAAAAGCAGTTTGAACATAATAGTTTTGAGTTTGTAGCATCAACAGCAGATGCTACTATTATTCTCAGGGCTGGATCCAGAGTAATCTGACAGATGCATTTTTGCCCAATGATAAAATAATAATTGTATGCGTCTTGTTATTCAATAATCTTCATTCTTTTATTCGTGTGCAACATACACTGTCACACTTCTTTTAATATATTTATTATACTTCATGGACCATAGTGAACACTTCTTACTTGTAATATGATGTCTTAAAAAAAAAAACACACTATAACAAAAATTGACTGTAAACAGGATTTGGCACTTTATAAGCCGATTGAATTGAAATTGGAACATTTTATTGAGTCTTAAAGTAAATAAATATGAAATTGTCACTGGATCCTTAAACTTTGGACATAATAAACTCTACATGGTGGATCCTTGGTCTCTGGACATAAATAGGAATAAACAAAATCTGTAGTTTTTGTCAAAAGCATTTCCTTTGAGATATTGGCATGAATGTCTTTCCATATATCTGAGCTGAGTTCTTACAGCTGCTGTGCTTCACTTCAGGATGTAATTTGTAAAGAAATACGGCACATCTCATTTTGGGAGGAAAAAAATGTTTTAGTCGATTGTAGTTTCCTGTCTGTATTACGTTTGGAAAGAGGTGTCATTTTATTTAAAGCGGCAATTCATTTTGAAGTTGTTCTGACCGGACTCTGTCTCAGCAGAGAGCTGCTCAGCGTTTCGAGCTGTGTGAACGGAACGGAGGACGATTCTCGTTTCTTGACAGCAACAAGACAAGAGTCCCAGTTAGTGACTGTAATATACACAAAAGTGACTCATGATATTTTAATGGCTTTGCGAGGGGTTAAGAAGCGGACTTACCGCTTCTGAAGAGCAGTGAATCAAAGAGCCACGAGTCTTTGAATCGCAGCATTGCTTCAGTGGTTCACGGCTTCAAAGTGGAGTCGTGCTGCAGAAACGGTTGATTACAGACCCGCTACAGACCAAACCCTGAATATCTGACTTTATATGTATGTCCGTAGGACTCTGAAACTCGGAAAAATCCGTATAATTTACGGACTATAGGTTGACATGAAAATCAAAGCTGTGTTCACCGCGGGGACACGTTTGGCACTATAATCCCGAATAGTGCCAAACGTTTTTTTTTTTGTTTTTTTTACCGATGACGAACGATGCGTAAAAAAATTTGACCGATGCAATTGCATCTGTCCAAACTGGTCTGGATCTGGGCCTGATTGTGAACACCCACTTTTCTACTTTTTTTTTTTTTTTTTTTTACTAATAGCCCAATTTCATAGCCTTAAGAGTGTGCATATCATGAATGCTTGGTCTTGTTGGATTTGTGAGAATCTACTGAATCTATGTAACACTATTCCCATGTAACAATAAGAAATATACTCAAAACCTGGATTAATCTTTTTAGTCACATAGCACTACTATTATTCTGAACACTACTGTATGTATGGACACCACCTCAAAGTGACTGGGTGGCATAAAAAGGGATTGAACACTCCCATCTGTGTTTGTTTATATGACTGACATTAACAGTACAAATGTCCCCACAGTCCACAGTGACTGCAGACATTACCCTCAATTGTCCTTTGAAGTTCGCGATTCAGAACATGTGTTAATTTCAGGTCTTCTTATGTCTCCGTGTGTCTTCTGTCTTTCAGTACAGGATACTTTCTGGTGCCTGTTCTCAGAGACAACTTCCCCTTTGTGCAGAAGTCCCCCAGAACTTTGGTAAGAAAAATGGAAATACTCAACATTACGTGACCCAGAGGATGTGATGGTGTTTCAGGGTTTTTACCTGAGACATATGGCCATCGGATATTGCGAAGACCTGGTGTCTGTCCGTCCATCTGTCCGTCTGTCTGTGTACAGCATGAGTCCAGTTCTGTTACTGCCACAGTCTTCAAATTCACAGGGAACATTCTTGGGACACAGACCTTGGACAAGTCCAAAGATGGCTAACCTTGACCTATTTTAAGAGGTTAAAAAGTCACATTCTGGTTTAAATCTGTTCCATTTTGTTTTTGAGTCACGGGTTTGACAGCCAATCAGAGCAGAGTGGCACCGTGACGTCAGTGGCTGGTCTCTCCAAAACCACTTTGTTTTATGTGTTTATATACGTTTCTCATATAGTAAGTCCCTTCGGCTGCTCCCTTGTTTGCACTTGGGGTTGCCACAGCAAATCCAAGGTGGATCTGCATGTTGAATTGGCACAAGTTTTACGCCGGATGCCCTTCCTGACGCAACTCCACGTTACATGGAGAAATGTGGCAGGGGTGGGATTTGAACCCGGAACCTTCTGAACTGAAACCAAGCGCATTAACCACTTGGCCACCAATATATTATTTAAAAACTAGTGAGAAATAAACACTTCTAAAACTGAAAACACCATTTTTGAAACCTACCTCTGAACTTATTTCATGGACGTTAGCGTGGTGACATCACAGGCTGGTAGTGAACGTCCTGTGGAGTTAAATTTGTCTCATTAATACCAGCAAATGCACAGAGGGTGATCTACAAATATTCCTTGATTTGCACAACTTCTGCTTTTGTCAAACGCTCGTGTACACGGACACACAAAGCCTCCTGCAGATGCTGTTAAACCGGAAATATTGTTTTTGATTGACTGATGAATAGAGGGTTTTTATTGAACATGTACAGATTGTATGTAAGACAACAGCATCTTAATAATAAACAGCTGCGAATTATAAAGAACACAAGGCTCATACGGCCGAGGGGATTTTAGCATTGCATTATATTTTTATTTTTTAAGGTTAAAGGTCATTCCATTTAATTCAAACTTAAATGTGCCCTGACACTGGCATACATTTTGGCCCCGCACTCTCATGCACTTTGTCGTGATTATCCCACCCACTGTGTTCCCAGCTGGATCTTGTGCTTTGTTCCACTGGACACTGCGTATATAAAATAATTATTTTGTAACAGATTAATCATTTTCTCTCAGAAAACACGTCTAATTGCTTCCAGAATCACAGAGGACCATTTCAACAGCAGCTTTTTTTCCCACACTCTCTCTGTACTGTGCTTCATGAGGTGGAGAACACATTTGGAACTGTCTAAAAGGTAATATCTGTAATGTTTATATTGTAATGGCTTGGTAAAACAGGTGCATGTTCATTCCTTCTTATAAGCAGATGTCTATGATCATTTTAGCATCTCATTATAATCGATCAGATGAGCTGCGCTCTGAAGCGGTGCGCTGATGCAATCACTCACACGCAGTGTTTTTCATTGTTTGTGCAATGTTCATGCGAAGTTCACATATTTAATACGTGACAGAGATTTTCAACATTTAAAAATTTTCTTTATGCACTTGCACAAAGCCACGCACACTGTTAACAATGGTTTGCGATGAGTTTACTTTTCTGCACGGCGGAGTGTGTGCAAGTGTGCGGATCAAAGTCATGCAAGTGTCAAGGCACCTTAAGTCTAATATGTTTGTTGACAAAAAGCCAGCAGGCTCTTCTCTCTGCACGGGCTGGGGACAACAAGCCCTCAGAGAGTTCTGGAGAGGAGCACACAGTGCTGGCCAATATTACGATCACGGAGTGCTGTGTGCTGGCGGAGGAGGCCGACAAATTCTTCCTGACCGGCCAGCACCACAGCATGACAGCAGCCGCACTTGCCCCATCACACGCAGTGGCAGAAGCCCTACACCGCACACCAGCACCACCCACGGAGGAATCAGGTGCATCTCTTCCTCCACAGCAGCGCTCACAAATCGGCTTCTGTTTCTACCACGCAACGTTCAGAGCCAGTGACTCAGTTTCTACAGTGTACAGTTGTGTAGATTTGCATGCAGTAGCTCAGTGTAGCGCAGACTTACATGCAGAAGCGCAGTCTTGCTTAAAACAGCGTGCTTTCTGCATCCACTGCTCTATGCAGAAAAAATTAAATATGTCTGCTGCTGATCTGAACGTGGAGTCGTGTGCGTCCGAAAGCACCGGCTGCTGGTCTGAATGTGACACATTTTGATTTGTGCTTTTGTGCAGGAGTGTTACGTGCACAATCTCTTCAGAGTGACAGTGTACATCCCGTCCATTCAGCGAGACGTACTGGAGGTCGTTATGGCAAAGCTGCTCAAACTGGACGTAAGTATCAGCCCATTTCCAAAGTTTTGGGGTTCAGCCTTTGACTTGGGACTCAAAGGATTTTAGTAGGTGCAGTATTTAGCTTGTTGCCAGTAAATACATGAAGTGTGTCTTTGCAGAAGTCCAGGTGTGGATGTTTACCTGGTCTGAGGTTGAGGTGTGTGTGTGTGTGTGTGCACGTGTGTGCATGCGCGTGCGTGTGTGCGCGTGCGCTCGCGCGTGTGCGCGTACACGTGTGTGTGTGCGCGTGCGTGTGTGTGTGTGTGTTTGTATGAATGTAATATTGCAGTCTGTTTAGACAGCCGTGCTGAGGGAAGCCACCAAGCCACCCAGACAGCTTGGTTTTAGGTTTCTCTGGCTGAAGAAACTGCACAGGGAAACGTTTGAACCCTGGACCAGAACAGACGTTTGACAGCAGAAAGCGGGTCATATCTCTGCTGGAGTCTCTCGTGCGCTTTACGTCAGTCTTTAGCTCACGTCTTCTTAAAGTCCTGTTCAGCCCTGCAGTGCTCTGGCTGAGGAACCTTCAGGCTTCTTGCTGAAGGTGGGGTGTAGACTTTCTCCACCTTATGGAAAGTTCCTGGAGGAATTTACATATTGGCGGAATTGACCAGAACACATTGCATCGAACATCTGGTGCTTTTTTTTTTTTTTTTTTTTTTTGGCGGACAGCAAATCTCTGCTCACGTTCATACAGAAGATCAGTTTTTCTTTGCGGCTGTTTCTTATGTCTATGAGAAAGCTGCAGAAGTGTGTCTGCTTTTGTAAGAGTGTGAACATGAAGGGTCAAGGGGAAGTGGCGGTGGGACGGTGTCTGCAGCAGACGGCTGTTTGTGATCTCAGCCAGACAGCGTGACACCGTTAACTGCTGCCTCATGTTTGCGATATCTCGGCATATCAGAGATTCCATAAAGGTATAGTTTGGACCATCTATGACTGAATGCTCTGGAGTTAGAGAGTTACAGAGAGAGAGCCTGTCCATCTCACGGGTTGTAACATACCTACTTTCTGTTGTTGTGGTGAAGTGAGTTCGGTCTCATGTCCATCACCAACGTGTTGAAGATGGCTTCAGTCAGGATATTTGCATGCTGAGATGTGCATGTTGTTGAATTGGTAATAAAGTCGTCCATTGAAGAGGAACATATTTTTTTAGCACTGCAACGTAGAGTTATAACACATTAGCGTATCACATTTCCTATTCAAACATGACATCGCTGTGATAACGTTACAGGAAACACATACCGTGTGTGCTAAGGCTAATGAAATCATCGTTACAGCTATCAGTACAAGTAGCTCACTATAGATGTTAATGTTAGCAACTAAGTAGCCAATTAGCTTACCGAGATGACTATCCTTCTGCCTCGCGGTGTCGGCTGCGCGTCGCCCGTCTTCTGCCTCGCGGTGTCGGCTGCATGTCACCCATCACTGGCGTGTTGACATCCACCTGCTGGCCGTTGCGTTGTATTGCTTTTTTTTTTTTTATAACAATGACAGTCCAAAATTGACTTGGTTGGACACTTTAGCAGCCATGATTTCAAGGTTTACGTGTGATGTCGACTCCTCAGAGGATTTAATTTGGCTGAAGTCTTCCTTTGTTGACTCTTTTCCTCTTGAGCAGTTTATGCTATGTTTTTCAGGTGAGTGCACCGCGGTCAGACATCGAGGTGAGTGAGGGAAATGCCATGCCGCAGACGGAGGATGGTCTATTTGAAATGGTAAGAAGCACGTCTTGTTTTCTGATTTAATAGTCACACGGGGGGTGAAAACAGAACATGGCCTAGTCACGTTTCTTAGCTCAGTGATTTGTTCCATCAGCCTTCATGCACATTGAGCCCTCTTCACCAGCTGTGCCAAAACAAACAAGCAAACAAATAAAGATCTGTTAGAAAAGTTTGACGTGCACACTGCTGTGTCCATGTGTCTGAACAGTCTGCTGAAAAGGACAAAGACGCTGTTTAAAGTTAAGAGAAATTTTATCACATCCCAGTCACGGTGTTTCCCAATCAGGGTTCTCACCAGAAATATTTAGTATAGCGGTGCTGTTGGGAACTATCGCCGTGCGCAGCGCTTCCACTCTGCGTCCTGTCCAACCTCGTGCCCTGAAGCCCAAAGACAAAAATGGAAATCTTTTAGTTCTGTTTCTGGTCTGATTCTGTGCTGAATTGTTGATTAGTTAAATTAATCTAAAATGTCTGTGTTTCATTGACACACTGTATGTTACAGATGTGCAATAAACTTATTTGAAAGAAAAAAAGAATCTACAGAAAGACAATTTAAAATGTGGGAGATTCCACACTTTTTTGTTGTTGTTGTTGTTGTTTACACATTACCGCTGCATCATTTTCAATTTGAAAAGTTTGACTTCCCAAGTCATAATATCACCAGGTTGGGGCATTCGCTTCAGAGTGTGAAAATCTCACCTTGTTCTTGTGATTCAGATTTTGACACCCTCTATATTGTCAAAAAATAAAATGACAATAGAAAAACAAAAGGTCCAGGTTTCCTCCCCGAGTCAGCATGTGCAATTCTGGAAAACGTCTTATTTCTCTGCATTTTACTCTGCATTTGTCTGCATTTCTCAGCATGTGATGTACATTTTAGGAAAAGTAGAAACATCCTGATGGCTGACAGACAGTGAAACGAACACTGCTTCATCCAGTAATGAAGCTTCTGAGCTTTCAATCGAAAGTAAAGGTTTGGGTTTACAGAGGCTGTACAGAGAGACAGGAGGTGACACACTTCACCCCAAAACCTTAATTTTTTTTCAGAGTCTGTTGGATGTTGGATTCTAATGTGTGGTGACGCTGCTGGACACTATTTTAACCTCGCTGTGAGCATGCACGCGGTATGTCTCCATGACATTGTTTTTTTTGGTGGAGCGGACTTTGGAAATCAGGAGTGGATGACTGTTCAGGCTTTTATTTTCTTCTTCTTCTCAGTGGAGCTGGTAGGGTTTATTTTTATTTTACTTTGAGTGTCTGTCTTGACGTGAGACTGTTCTGTAACGGAGCAGCGCGCACCGCACTCATGTAATGTGCACATGCACTACGTTTTTGCACAGTGGAAAACGGCTCCTTTTACCGTGACTGCATCAAAATGAACAGTTATCACTTAAAAAAATGAGTCATCATAACACGACATCACACTTAGGTAAACTTTGTAATTAATCTGTGGCTCGGTTTTTAACGTTAGCAGCATTTCATTCAAGTGCGCGCTGAGACGTTTTCCTCTAAGAAACGCTGTCAGAAACACTGAAATGTTCTGATTTCAGCCCGACATGTCCTTTAAAACATAGAAGAATGGAAATAATGTACGCCGCTATCCAGCCCCAAAATCTCAAAGTGTGTCTTGGTACCTAAAGAATGTTGAATTCCATTCTGCCATTTTCTTCATAAAAGCCTCTCAGAGGCTGCATCGTTCTTAGCCTCTGATCTGATCAATTCCGCAGCAGACAGCATTGATGGAGTCAGCTGTGCACCTGCCTCCGTGATGCTTGGCGCAAGCATGTCTACTCCCCAGACAGCACGGCGATTTCTGCACCCCGCACGGACTGTGGTCCCCACCAAGACGAAACAAAAAATGCAGAGATTGTCCTCTGATCATCTGTCTTCGTGTAACATTTGCATTTTGTCATGGTTTGTGCCATCTGGATGTAAACAGGATAAAATAAAGAACTGAAGTTATTTATGGGAAATTTTCCACAAAAGCAGCTTTGCACACCGTTAGATTCCCTCCAAGTGTCCCACTAAAACATCATGAGATGACACTACACTATTGCGGTGCTAGATTGCAGTATAACGGCGTGGCGCCGTTGTTCCATTGTCTGGGTAGAACCCTGCCAATCCTGGTCCTCAGACCCACAGTGCTGCACCTTTTCCCTCTCTGCCTGCTCTTATGGGGCTGTTCCACAGAGCGCCGTTCCTTTGTGTTTAATCCCAGATAGCAAATCAGTCATGTTTTGAAGTATCGTAGTAACTTCTTGATCCATCTTTGTCTATTTTGAACAAACTTGGGATGCATAGTTGCTTGAATTCCCAAGTTGCATAGTTGTTATGACCGTCAACAGCAGCGATTTTGAAATTGGAGTGAAATTTTTCAGCTGTTCAAAAATTTCAACCTGATTCACCAAATTGTCATCAAGTTTGTGGTAACATCTGGGTTTTCATAGTCTTAACAGCTTCAGCCATGCTCAAACATCTTTTGCTCTAATGGCATCCTGCATGGAAGGTTTTGAGAAACTGAGATTCATCTGGTCCCCAGAGGCAGGCAGAAAAGTTCCAAACTCAGTACCTGCTCCACAGAGATTGGACAGGGAAAACCAGATCATACTATCCAACAATTCCCAATGCCAGACCTGCTGCTGGTGGAAATACCTGCTCCTCATCTGGCATGTTAGTGAGCAAAGGCGCACATCTGTTTTCCCCGCAGATCCCCTGCCATGCGAGGTCTCTTCTGCAGTTGAGGAGCAGGTTTTAGCCACAGTGGGTGGCAAATCTCCGCCTGGCTCTCGGTTTCAAATTGGCTGTGCCGCCCTGCAGTGATTTTCTGAAAATGAACTGAAATGTTGCTGAAAATGTACCAATTCGATTGTATTTCAAGCTTACAGAGTCGTAGCTTTGTTTTATTTTGTAATTTTAAACAAGCAGTTAAAGAAATAATAAATATATTTCTCGTTTTCTTCATATCAAATCAGCCGCAAACGGCAGAGATCGTCAGTTAGCAGCTTCTGTCTTCTGGAAGGCTGTGAAATAACAGCTCTGAGTGCATCAGGTCTTTGTTGAAAACAGCATCTCTATCTACTGAAAGGGAAAAAAATCTCCATCAAAATCCGTAAATATTAATTCAGAGTTCCTCGTGTGCGCAAAGCTGAGTGACTGTGCACAAAGGCGAAGAGTGAGGAAAGCCACCAAGACACATAGACAACCCAGAAGTTGTTACAGGCTTCTGTGGCTGTGATTGCTCTACTGCCTCTACTGGTGGTTGGCTCTCACTGCGGTATTGTATCACTTCCTGTTCCGGAGCACAGCGGTGTTTTGCTGTATCTGTTAGCTGTTTAATCTGCGTAGTTAGATTGATCTAGATAACTAGATAACGATTTGTTTCACAGTGTAAATCTTCACGTGCCTTAACTAAAGCACTCTCTCTGCTAAATCACCTCTAAATTATTTACACATTATTCACTGTGTGTTTTTAGGAATCCGCTAGCTTAGCGCAGCTATTAGCTCTTAGCCGGTTTAGCATGGCCGCTTCTCCTGTCTCTCCCGCACTTTTCTGCTCTGGGTGTGAAATGTTTAGTTATTCCTCAGCCTCCTTTAGCAGTAATGGTACTTGTAATAAGTGTAGCTTATTCGTAGCTTTGGAGGCCAAGGTAGCTTAGCCGCCGTTAGTTCCCCTCCAACAGATCCCGAGCAGCCGGGAAAGCAGGCCGGCTGGGTGACTGTGAGTAGGAAGCGTAGTTCTAAACAGAAGCCGCGACACACTCGCCGAGGAACAAACTCTGGTTATTGGCGACTCTGTTTTGAGAAATGTGAAGTTAGCTGTTGGGATAGTGTAGTGACACGGACCCACAACAGGGGGCGCAAATGAACTGACAATGGAGGAAGTCAAATAACAACACTTTACTGTTGTGAATAAGCACAACAAACACAGCAGATTACAATAATAGTCAATGAAGTCAATTCACAAAAATGTGTCGCGTGGGCAGGCTCGAAGATAAGAGACGTCTGTCCAAAGCAGAACCGGAACCACACAATTTCCTCCGCCACCGAATCCCGGGAATACTGGAGCCGCCAAGTCCCGAACTCCCAGGTGGCCACTGCCTCCGCTTGTCGGATCTGGTACTGCTGGCGAGGAACAAAAACAGTTAGATGTGGGTGCGTCTCCACCCAGCAACACGTATGGTGGAAAACCACCTCCACCTCCCGTCGGAAAAAAGGAAACAAAATATCTGCTATCCAACACACAAAGTAACAGGTATTCCTGTCAGGAAGACAACAAAGTCGGCTGAGTACGTTACCTCCTCGGTAGAGCGATATCTCGGCAAAGAGGTGGAGATGTCGTCCTGCTGATATACCACTGCTGATTGGATGATTGGTGACAGCTGTTGTAGGCGATAATGTGACAGCTGTCACCCCGGCTGCTCCTGTGAGGCGGCAGCGCCCTCTGGTGCCTGGAGCCCACACTCCAGACAGGGCGCCCTCTGGTGGTGGTGGGCCAGCAGTACCTCCTCTTCAGCGGCCCACACAACATTAGCGACACCAGCAACCATAGTCAAATGTCTTCCGGGGGCCAGAGCAGGCGACATTGAAGGAAATTTGAAACTGCTGGCTAAGGCTAAGCGTAAATTTGGTAAGATTGTAATTCATGTCGGCAGTAATGACACCCGGTTACGCCAATCGGAGGTCACTAAAATTAACATTGAATCGGTGTGTAACTTTGCAAAAACAATGTCGGACTCTGTAGTTTTCTCTGGGCCCCTCCCCAATCAGACCGGGAGTGACATGTTTAGCCGCATGTTCTCCCTGAATTGCTGGCTATCTGAGTGGTGTCCAGAAAATGAGGTGGGCTTCATAGATAATTGGCAAAGCTACTGGGGAAAACCTGGTCTTGTTAGGAGAGACGGCATCCATCCCACTTTGGATGGAGCAGCTCTCATTTCTAGAAATCTGGCCAATTTTATTAAACCCTCCAAATCGTGACTATCCAGGGTTGGGACCAGGAAGCAGAGTTGTAGTCTTACACACCTCTCTGCAGCTTCTCTCCCCCTGCCATCCCCTCATTACCCCATCCCCGTAGAGACGGTGCCTGCTCCTAGACCACCAATAACCAGCAAAAATCTATTTAAGCATAAAAATTCAAAAAGAAAAAATAATATAGCACCTTCAACTGCACCACAGACTAAAACAGTTAAATGTGGTCTATTAAACATTAGGTCTCTCTCTTCTAAGTCCCTGTTAGTAAATGATATAATAATTGATCAACATATTGATTTATTCTGCCTTACAGAAACCTGGTTACAGCAGGATGAATATGTTAGTTTAAATGAGTCAACACCCCCGAGTCACACTAACTGCCAGAACGCTTGTAGCACGGGCCGGGGCGGAGGATTAGCAGCAATCTTCCACTCCAGCTTATTAATTAATCAAAAACCCAGATAGAGCTTTAATTCATTTGAAAGCTTGACTCTTAGTCTTGTCCATCCAAATTGGAAGTCTCTAAAACCAGTTTTATTTGTTGTTATCTATCGTCCACCTGGTCGTTACTGTGAGTTTATCTGTGAATTTTCGGACCTTTTGTCTGACTTAGTGCTTAGCTCAGATAAGATAATTATAGTGGGCGATTTTAACATCCACACAGATGCTGAGAATGACAGCCTCAACACTGCATTTAATCTATTGTTAGACTCGATTGGCTTTGCTCAAAATGTAAATGAGTCCACCCACCACTTTAATCATACCTTAGATCTTGTTCTGACTTATGGTATGGAAATTGAAGACTTAACAGTATTCCCTGAAACACCCCCTTCTGTCTGATCATTTCTTAATAACATTACATTTACTCTGATGGACTACCCAGCAGTGGGGAATAAGTTTCATTACAGTAGAAGTCTTTCAGAAAGCGCTGTAACTAGGTTTACGGATATGATTCCTTCTTTATGTTCTCCAATACCAACACAGTGCACAGTAGCTTCCTAAACTCTGTGAGTGAGATAGATTATCTCGTCAGTAGTTTTATATCCTCATTGAGGACGACTTTAGATGCTGTAGCTCCTCTGAAAAAGAGAGCCTTAAATCAGAAGTGCCTGACTCCGTGGTATAACTCACAAACTCGCAGCTTAAAGCAGATAACCCATAAGTTGGAGAGGAAATGGAGTCTCACTAATTTAGAAGATCTTCACTTAACCTGGAAAAGTCTGTTGCTCTATAAAAAAGCCCACCGTAAAGCTAGGACATCGTACTACTCATCACTAATTGAAGAAAATAAGAACAACCCCAGGTTTCTTTTCAGCACTGTAGCCAGGCTGACAAAGAGTCAGAGCTCTACTGAGCCGAGTATTCCTTTAACTTTAAGTAATGACTTCATGACTTTGTTTGCTAATAAAATTTTAACTATTAGAGAAAAAATTACTCATAACCATCCCAAAGACATATCGTTATCTTTGGCTGCTTTCAGTGATGCCGGTATTTTGTTAGACTCTTTCTCTCCGATTGTTCTGTCTGAGTTATTTTCATTAGTTACTTCCTCCAAACCATCAACATGTCTATTAGACCCCATTCCTACCAGGCTGCTCAAGGAAGCCCTACCATTAATTAATGCTTCGATCTTAAATATGATCAATCTGTCTTTATTAGTTGGCGATGTACCACAGGCTTTTAAGGTGGCAGCAATTAAACCATTACTTAAAAAGCCATCACGTGACCCAGCTAGCTTAGCTAATTATAGGCCAATCTCCAACCTTCCTTTTCTCTCAAAAATTCTTGAAAGGGTAGTTGTAAAACAGCTAACTGATCGTCTGCAGAGGAATGGTCTATTTGAAGAGTTTCAGTCAGGGTTTAGAATTCATCATAATACAGAAACAGCATTAGTGAAGGTTACAAATGATCTTCTTATGGCCTCAGACAGTGGACTTATCTCTGTGCTTGTCCTGTTAGACCTCAGTGCTGCTTTTGATACTATTGACCATAAAATTTTATTACAGAGATTAGAGCATGCCATAGGTATTAAAGGCACTGCCCTGCAGTGGTCTGAATCATATTTATCTAATAGATTACAATTTGTTCGTGTAAATGGGGAATCTTCTTCACAGACTAAGGTTAATTATGGAGTTCCACAAGGTTCTGTGCTAGGACCAATTTTTTTCACTTTATACATGCTTCCCTTAGGCAGTATTATTAGAAAGCATTGCTTAAATTTTCATTGTTATGCAGATGATACCCAGCTTTATCTATCCATGAAGCCAGAGGACACACACCAATTAGCTAAACTGCAGGATTGTCTTACAGACATAAAGACATGGATGACCTCTAATTTCCTGCTTTTAAACTCAGATAAAACTGAAGTTATTGTACTTGGCCCCACAAATCTTAGAAACATGGTGTCTAAGATCCTTACTCTGGATGGCATTACCCTGACCTCTAGTAATACTGTGAGAAATCTTGGAGTCATTTTTGATCAGGATATGTCATTCAATGCGCATATTAAACAAATATGTAGGACTGCTTTTTTGCATTTGCGCAATATCTCTTAAATTAGAAAGGTCTTGTCTCAGAGTGATGCTGAAAAACTAATTCATGCATTTATTTCCTCTAGGCTGGACTGTTGTAATTCATTATTATCAGGTTGTCCTAAAAGTTCCCTGAAAAGCCTTCAGTTAATTCAAAATGCTGCAGCTAGAGTACTGACGGGGACTAGAAGGAGAGAGCATATCTCACCCATATTGGCCTCTTTTCATCGGCTTCCTGTTAATTGTAGAATAGAATTTAAAATTCTTCTTCTTACTTATAAGGTTTTGAATAATCAGGTCCCATCTTATCTTAGGGACCTCATAGTACCATATCACCCCAATAGAGTGCTTCGCTCTCAGACTGCAGGCTTACTTGTAGTTCCTAGGGTTTGTAAGAGTAGAATGGGAGGCAGAGCCTTCAGCTTTCAGGCTCCTCTCCTGTGGAACCAGCTCCCAATTCGGATCAGGAAGACAGACACCCTCTCTACTTTTAAGATTAGGCTTAAAACTTTCCTTTTTGCTAAAGCTTATAGTTAGGGCTGGATCAGGTGACCCTGAACCATCCCTTAGTTATGCTGCTATAGAGTTAGACTGCTGGGGGGTTCCCATGATGCACTGAGTGTTTCTTTCTCTTTTTGCTCTGTATGCACCACTCTGCATTTAATCATTAGTGATTGATCTCTGCTCCCCTCCACAGCATGTCTTTTTCCTGGTTCTCTCCCTCAGCCCCAACCAGTCCCAGCAGAAGACTGCCCCTTCCTGAGCCTGGTTCTGCTGGAGGTTTCTTCCTGTTAAAAGGGAGTTTTTCCTTCCCACTGTCGCCAAGTGCTTGCTCACAGGGGGTTGTTTTGACCGTTGGGGTTTTTCCGTAATTATTGTATGGCCTTGCCTTACAATATAAAGCGCCTTGGGGCAACTGTTTGTTGTGATTTGGCACTATATAAATAAAATTGATTTGATTTGATTTTGATTGGAGAAACTGCACAGTGCAAGTTTTGCATTTTGTATCCCCATTTATACAGCTTTATTATGAAGTGGTACAGAGGAGGATTTTCTTTCACCAAAACATTAAATCGAGGCTTACATCTCAGATGTACCTTCTTGCAGATTGTAGCTGAACTTTCAGGTATTTTAATAAACAGCATTTTTATAGATATATACTTTGCATAAGTGTTGTCTACAGGCAAGTCTATAAAAAATAGTGCGCATATATATATATATATTTGCTTATGTATATATAAAAGACAAAGTAATTAAAAAAAAAAACCTGCACAACGGTAATATAAAGGTGTAAACATGAGTAGAATAAGAGGCATGTCCAAATATAACTTTAAATTTAAAATGTTCTCATAATAATTAATAAAGGATTAGCAGATGGAATAAAACATTTGTTCTTTCTGTCTCAAAGAATATTTGATTTTTTTTTTCTAATTGTAAATATTGCATTACTTCTATTAAAAGATTTTGATGTGTTTGATGGATTCCTATTTTTCCAATAAAGATAAGACTTTATTGATCTCACAGTGGAGAAATTCACTCTTAAAAAACACACACAAGGTGAGTGTGAATAGAGGAAAATGCATCAAACAGCGTGTGCAAGGATAAGCAATAATAATACTTGTAACAGTACAATAAAATAAGAAAATGAGGTAGAAATAGTGAATATATATATATATATATATATATATATATATATATATATATATAGTAGTGTTCACAATAATAGTAGTGTGGCATTCAGTCAGTGAGTTGGTCAGTTTTGTGGAACAAACAGGTGTGAATCAGGTGTCCCCTATTTAAGGATGAAGCCAGCACCTGTTGAACATACTTTTCTCTTTGAAAGCCTGAGGAAAATGGGACGTTCAAGACATTGTTCAGAAGAATAGCGTAGTTTGATTAAAAAGTTGATTGGAGAGGGGAAAACGTATACGCAGGTGCAAAAAATTGTAGGCTGTTCATCTACAATGACCTCCAGTGCTTTAAAATGGACAAAAAAACCAGAGACACGTGGAAGAAAACAGAAACCAACCATCAAAATTGATAGAAGAATAACCAGAATGGCAAAGGCTCACCCATTGATCAGCTCCAGGATGATCAAAGACAGTCTGGAGTTACCTGTAAGTGCTGTGACAGTTAGAAGACGCCTGTGTGAAGCTAATTTATTTGCAAGAATCCCCCTCAAAGTCCCTCTGTTAAATAAAAGACATGTGCAGAAGAGGTTACAATTTGCCAAAGAACACATCAACTGGCCTAAAGAGAAATGGAGGAATATTTTGTGGACTGATGAGAGTAAAATTGTTCTTTTTGGGTCCAAGAGCCGCAGACAGTTTGTGAGACGAACCCAAACTCTGAATTCAAGCCACAGTTAACAGTGAAGACAGTGAAGCATGGTGGTGCAAGCATCATGATATGGGCATGTTTCTCCTACTATGGTGTTGGGCCTATATATTGCATACCAGGTATCATGGATCAGTTTGGATATGTCAAAATACTTGAAGAGGTTATGTTGCCTTATGCTGAAGAGGTCATGCCCTTGAAATGGGTGTTTCAACAAGACAATGACCCCAAGCACACTAGTAAACCAGCAAAATCTTGGTTCCAAACCAACAAAATTAATGCCTCACAGATGTGAAGAAATCATGAAAAACTGTGGTTATACAACTAAATACTTGTTTAGTGATTCACAGGATTGCTAAAAAAGCAGTTTGAACTTAATAGTTTTGAGTTTGTAGCGTCAACAGCAGATTCTACTATTATTGTGAACACCCCCTTTTCTACTTTTTTTTTTTACTAATAGCCCAATTTCATAGCCTTAAGAGTGTGCATATCATGAATGCTTGGTCTTGTTGGATTTGTGAGAATCTACTGAATCTACTGGTATCTTGTTTCCCATGTAACAATAAGAAATATACTCAAAACTTGGATTCATCTTTTTAGTCACATAGCACTACTATTATTCTGAACACTACTGTATATATATATATATATATATATATATATATATACATACAGTGGTTGGCACAGATAACCAAAAAATTAACTTCGATAACAGATAATCAGATAACTGAAAAGTTATCTTCGATAAAGATAAAACAATAAACCACCCTAAAATGTATCGGAAGTTACAGATAACCGATAACAGATAAATTCCAATATTAACTCTGACACAAGTACAACAAATTTAATAGCTTATAATGATATTAAAAACAACAGACCCCAAGAATGAGACCACACTGTTCTTTCAACATTTGGCCCCTGCTGGAAGCTCTTGTTTACTACAGCGCTCCCTGCACAGAGGCACCCCGAGAGCAGCCATAAAACCAACTCTTTATCAATTACGACGCTCCGGTCAGGCGCAGGTCTTGAAAAATAAAGTCATGCTGACTTATGGTTTTGATTATAAATAACATTAATACCGATAGAATAACTCCATTAATGTCAATTATGTCATTTGTACAAAGTTAAAATATAACATATATCTTTTAATGTTGAATAATGCACTAATTCTGAGGTTTTGTAACAAACAGACAGATCGCAAAGGATTCTGGGTAAACGTGCCTCTGCTAAACACTGGCTGAGTCTCTCTTTTTGGAGTGAGGCGGAGGGGAAGGCGAAAGGCTACAAATCCCTCCGTTTGGAGGGGTAGGCGGAGCTTACTGCTGTCTCTGAAAAAACAAACATGGCGCCTAAAGAGCCGCACAAATTTCATTACAAATTACGCTGTTTTGAAAGTTATAACTTGCCAAAAAACTTTACAGGTAGTTGTCTATGACAGCAACGTGTATGCTGCTGGATGCATGTTGCGTATGTTGTCGTTCTGAAGAATATTGTAACGTCGCTCGTGCGCTGTGCACATACACATGAACGATATGATAACACACTTTTATATCTCACAATGGAGAAAATCATGATAAAGGATAAGCACGTTAATTTGTATGTTCATAAATCTTTGGATAATATCAATCCCTGCTGTTGGATTTCAAGGTCTGTAACGTGTGTGTATTTAGTAAACAAACAGAGCCCTGAACACACTCATCTAATAAGCTTTCAGGCAGAAAATGAAAAGTTTCATCAATGGGAATAAGTTGGAAAATATATACACACACATGTATATGTGTAACACATCACCTGACGTCCTAATAGACTGATATTATTTGTCAAGGAAATTTCTAAAGGAAATAAGGCTGGATGCAAAAAATTGGAGAATTTGAAAAAGAAATAAGGTTGTAATTCCACTAAAAAAGTGAAACTTGTATAATGTGTACATTCATTGCCCACAAAAAAAGCCATTTGCAAAGCCAAAAAGTTGATTTGACAATCATCTGACCTAACCGGGGTCAAAATAAATAGAACACTGCTATCTACTGGTTCCTACACGCTTAGTGAGCACTACTGAGCAATAGATGGCAGTAGAGGCCTTGAAAACAAAATTCCAGATACAGTAATCCCTGTCTGCTACATTTAAAATGCGTGGAATTTAACAAACGCAAATAAAACCAACATCTATAAACGCAGAGAATATATTCAAGAGAGTTGCAGGCACTACAGTTTAATGCTGTTGTCCGTGGAGCCTGAACAGAGTGTCTGAAATGCATTTGTCATGTCATGATGTACTGAGATTACATCATCCTACCCAAAATGCATTGCGGGTCACAGGATGTGCTCACAAAACTAAAACATATATCTGATATTTTCACTTAATAAAACTTCAGACATGATAGTAATTTTAAATAACTTGTCCAAAATTTGTTTGGTTAAAATTTGAACCATAAGTTAAAAATGTATGCCTCTGGATGACTTAGGTGATATCGCGAGCATATTGGTATGGTGTTAAAGGAAATGTTTTTTTTTTCTTTTGGGGCTGTTTCTCCTTTGTGTGCAGAGGATTGAGATGCTTTTTATACAAGCGGCTCTCTTCTGTTTGCAAAGGTTATAGCTGTGTGTCTGTTACAGAACTTTTAACAGGTGAGTGCTAAACTAATTTTAAAAATGCTTGTCGCTGTTCAGCTTTGTTTATCGGTTTAAAAGTTATCGGACAAAGATTAATCGGAAGACAATTGGTCCGATAATGGTTTTTAAAGTTATCTAAAAAGATAATCCGATAAAGAAAACATTATCTTCGATAATTATCTGTTATGGGATTGTTGGAAGTGTGTGGACATATTATTGCATGTGGTTATTTCACAGTGTTATTGTACAGTCTGACAGCAGAAGGGAGGAACGACCTGCAGTATCGTTCCTTCTTGCACTGAGGGTGCCTCAGTCTGTCACTGAACGAGCTGCTCAGCTCCACCACAGTCCGGTGCAGAGGGTGAGAGGAGTTGTTCATGATGGATTTGAACTTGGTTAACACCCTCCTCTCAGCCACCTCCTCCAGAGAGTCCAGAGGACAGCCCAGGACAGAGCTGGACTTCCTGACCAGCTTGTTCAGTCTCTTTCTCTCCCGCTCTGTGCTGCCGGGGGACCAACAGACAACAGCACAGAGGAGAGCAGAGGCTACAACAGAGTCATAGAAGGTCTTAAGCAGAGGCCTGCTCACTCCAAAGGATCTCAGTCTCCTCAGGGGGTGGAGGCGACTCTGGCATTTTTTGTACAGGGCATCAGTGTTGTGAGTCCAGTCCAGTTTGTTGTTGAAGTGAACACCCAGGTATTTGAAATCGTCCACAGTCTTTATGTCCTCCCCTGGCTGTTTACCGGTGGGTGAGGTGGTGGTTTCCTCCTGAAGTCGATCACCATTTCCTTCCTCTTACTGGTGTTGAGACACAAGTGGTTGCGCTCACACCAGTCCACGAAGTCTGTGATGACCAACCGGTACTCCAGCTTGTTCCCTTCAGACACGTGACTCACAATGGCGGAGTCATCAGAGAACCTCTGGAGATGGCAGCTGTCTGTGTTGTAGGTGAAGCCCGAGGTGTCGAGGGTGAAGAGAAAGGCGAGAGGACGGTGCCCTGGGGGGGCCCCGGTGCTGCACCTTACCACCTCAGACTGACAGCCGCGCAGCCGCATGTACTGTGGGCGGTCAGTGAGGTAGTCGATGGTCCAGGCGGCGAGATGTCCATCCACACCTGCGTCCTCCAGCTTCCCCCACAGCAGCGCCGGTCTGATGGTGTTGAAAGCACCGGGCTCCAGGTGGGTGAGCACTCGCTGCAGCAGGTAGATGACAGCGTCATCTACCCCAATGTTGGGCCTGTAGGTGAACTGCAGTGGGTCCAGGATGTTGCTCACCACGGTGCGGAGGTGAGACAGGATGAGCTGTTCCATGGTCTTGATGAGGTGGGAGGTCAGGGCAACTGGTTTGTAGTGGGCTGGTTCCTTGGCGTGCGGTGTTTTGGGAACCGGGACCACACAGCAGGTCTTCCACAGGGTGGGGACCACCACCAGGCTGAGGCTCTTGTTGAAGATGAGGCTGAGGACCTCACAGAGCTCATTTGCACAGGTCCTCAGCAGCCTCGGGGAGATCCCATCAGGTCCTGCTGCTTTCCTCTGCTTCAGTCGCAGGAGCTGGTCTCTCACCTCAGTCGGAGTCACAGTGAGGGGGGAGCTGAGGTGTGAGCTGAGGTGGGCCGGTGCTGAATACAGTCCGAGGGGAGGAGGGACAAAGTCCGGGGTGCAGTGGAGGTGACCAGGGGGAAGAAGGTGGGGGGGGGGGGGGGGGGGGGGGTCAGAGGGACTGGAGGGATGGCTGCTGGAGACATGTGGAGAGCCGGGAACAGGCGGGGGGGGCAGGTGTGGAGGAGCCAAAACGGTTAAAGTAACTGTTTAGCTCCTCTGCAAACTGAGAATCCATCTGACGTCCCTGACGTTGTTCTGGGCCAGCTGGTCCTCCATCTTCCTTCCATACTCCTTCTTGGCTGCCCGGATCTTCCACTGGAGCTCCTGTTGGACTCTACGCTGCTCCTCTCTGTCTCCCGAGTTGAACGCCCTCTTCTTCTGGTTCATCAGGACCTTCAGCTCAGGGGTCACCCAGGGGCAGTTGTTGGGAAAACACCGTACCCTCCGGGTGGGCACAGTGCTCTCCACACAGACGTTCATGTAGTCAGTGACACACTGGGTCAGGCCGTTGATGTCTTCACCATAAGAGTTTTGAAACATGCTCCAGTCTGTGGTTCTGAAACAGTCCCTCAGCCTCTCAGTGGCCTCTTCAGTCCAGAGTTTCACTGACCTTTTATGTATTGGTTCTCTTCTCACCCTGGGTGTGTATTGAGGGAGCAAGTAGACAAGGTTGTGATCAGAGCGTCCTAGCGGGGGGAGGGGGTGGAGGTGTAAGCGTCCTCCACATTAGTGTAAAAAAGGTCCAGTATTCTATTGTCCCTGGTTTTACATGTGACGTACTGGGTGAACGTGGGGAGGGTGGCGGAGAGGGAGGCGTGGTTAAAGTCCCCTGTGATGAGGAAGAGCGTGCGGGGGTGTTGTGTCTGCAGTCGCGTGACTGTACTGTGGATCCACTCACAGGCAGCAGTGGCGTCTGCAGAGGGAGGAATATACACGCGGAGCGTAATCACACTTCCAAACTCCCGTGGGAGATAGTACGGCCTCATGCTCACCGTGAGTAGCTCCACGTCCGAGGAGCAGATCTGATCCTTCACATGAACATGAGCTGCGCTGCACCATCTCTCACTCACATAAACGGCGAGCCCACCTCCTCTTTTCTTCTCGCTTTCCACCAACGTTCTGTTTGTGCTGATGAGTGTGAAGCCTTCCATGTTAATGACCGAGTCCGGTACACGTTCATCCAACCACGTCTCTGTGAAGCACCTAAGCAAGATTAGGTGCCTGGCTAATAACACAAAACCAATACATTAATTTAAAAACTGTTTAGATGTATCTGAGTAGGAACAACTCCAAATAATGACATTACAGGATCTGTTGGGAGTCTAATTTTTAAAAGTTCAGACAGTGTCTATTGTCTTTGACCAGTATAGTGTGATGTTGGGACAGTTCTAAAATGTATGTGACAGTGTAGCCGGAGCGTAACCACAGCGTTCACAAGAAGTGTCAACTCCTGGGAACATCCTAGACAGTCTTTGTCTTGACAGGTGTAAACGATGAAGGAGTTTAAACTGTCATAAACCATGTCTCACACAAATTGAAGAGGAATGGACCCGTTCTTGAGCGTCAATCCACAATCCACTGGTCTACTGTAATTCTACTTCCAAGTCTTTGCTCCAGGTGTCTTTAATGCGATCAAGTGTAGTTGTACATTCCATCTGTGAAAGGCTGTTGAATATTTTAGTAATGGATCCTTTTTTGAGTGGGTCATTTAACAGTACATTGTTCAAAGGGTATTCCGGTGGTTGATTGGGAAAAGAGGGAAATAATGTCTTTGTAAAGTTACGTATTTGTAGGTATTTAAAAAAGTCTTTGTTGTTAATATCATATTTCCATTTCAATTGTGCAATTGTTGGAAATAATTTATTATATAAATCTTTAATTGAATGTACAGTGGTCCCTCGCTATAACGCGGTGCACCTTTCGCGGCCTCGCAGTTTCACTGATTTTTTTTTTTTTTGTTCAATTTTGCATGCTTTTTTTTTTTTTTTTTTTTTACAGCGCATTGTGTTCTGCGTTCTCATCAGGCGGGCCAGTCACGGCAGTGGTCAGCATCACCGCGATTGGCTAAGGGAGAGCACACGCATTGTGTTCTGCGTCCTGATTGGCTAAGGGACTGTACACCATTGTCAGTCAGTCTCCTCCGTGCCGTGTCTCCTGTACAGTACAGAATGCGGTCATCTTATAAGAATCTTCTCGCCCAGAAGAAAAAAAGAGCGCCAACAACTACCCATAACTATGTTCTTCACTCGGAAGAAGACACCTGCACTGAGGTGTCACTCAGTGGAAAAAGAAGCTACAGCGGAGCGGCGCCAGGATGAAGTGGTGCGGTCAGAGGAACTGTGAAATACTGGTCAATCACTATTAATAATTTCTTATGTGTCCAGTGTAACCCACGGGGTGTTTCTCAGAAATAGTACAGTTTCAGTACTAATAAATCTAACTGGTAATCTAGATCAGAAGAACTAAGAACGACTCTAGGAGAGGAGAACAAAAAACTGAACCATGAATTATCTTTTGGTGTGACCGGTACCATATATTGTGAAAGACAAACAATTTAACATACAACACATATGCGAATGGCCATTCGATAAACACCATAAAAATAGTAAAGTCACGAGTAGTCACAGTTCAACAGTTTACAGTCCAAATGTAACAATTCAACAACAAAAAATTCCCGCACGGTATCTTGCGACCGCAAGTTCCAGTCAGTGTGTTTCAATTTCGCCCAAAGGCACCACAGTTCAATGGCCTCATGCGAACCAGAAGGAAAAATGGTCCAAATATTGGACAAAGTTTTTAGTCCAACAAAGATGTGTATATTTGGGCCCTGATTAAGAGTTGCAGAGGGGCAAACAAAAAGAAGGAAAAGGCGGCTGCACAATGGCGCCTCCTACCAGACCAAGCAGGCGATTCAGTTCACTTAAATTCAGGGAGATCTTCTGGAAGTCCCAGACAGCTGTTTAGGCTCGTTAGCTCGCCATCAGACCTGGCCTGTATGAAGGACAGGACCAATTAAAGTTTGTAGTGCGCACAATTAATTAAAAATATTCAACAACATTCAAAAATACCAGTGCTAAAATATATATTATATAAATAGCAAAGTATATCATTGTACAATAGTTCAAAAAATACATATTCTATTTGAATAAATAATATAACATTTGTCATATCAAACATTCATCTTAACTCGAGTCAATAATACCAAATTAACATCCACAGATAAAATGCATTGCAGCTCCAGTGATGAACTAAACTACAGATAAAGTGCAATGGATGCATATCAAATCAATCCAACATGCAGTTAAAGTACATTAAACAAAGGCAGTACAATAAATAACACACTTCTCAACAATTTTATTTCATTAAGAGGCATCATATTCAACAGAACGGGCATACCGAATCATGCTAACCGCTTCAATAACAAACAAAGGCAGCGGCTAGGCTAAGCTAAGCAATAGAAACCAATGGGACGCTAAGCTAACGTTAGCATGACTTACCGATTCCATAGATTGTCAACATTCTACACCCAGTTGTTTCAGATTGACGGCGCCGATAGAAGGCTTCTGCATTCTGAAAGTACGTGCTTTAGTTTCAGGGGTTTAGAATATTTAGGAAAAGCGCAAACGCTAAACATACCTGCAGCCTACCTGCAATGCACGCACCCCTCACGCTCCTAACAGAAGCAAGTCACCTGTGCAGTCTCTTTATGCCAGCACAATTGGCTGCGCTAGGTCAAGGCTTGGAAAAGGCTTGATTTTCCATCTGTTCACAATCAGGTTTGTGTCTTCCATTCCAGAATGATATACACTGAATTTTGCAAAACCAATAATAAAGGTGGAGACTGTGGGTCGTCCCATCCCTCCCATAAATTTGGGCCTTTGTAAAAAAAAAAAAAAAAAAAAAAAAAAAAAAAAAAAAGATTTCTTAATTCTTGGGGTCTTTTTATTCCAAATAAAGGATGTAAATAGAGAATCTATTTTAGCAAAAAAAATATTATTAATTAAAATTGGAACACATTGAAATAAAAATAAATATTTAGGTAGGATGTTCATCCTGATTATATTAATTTGACCAGCAAGCGATATGGGGAGATTAGACCACTTCTCAATCTGCTGTTGAGTCTGTTGATACAGGTTCATAAAGTTTTTACTGAAGAGGCAGAGATTTCCTGCATGACATTTACACCAAGATACTGAAAACAGTGTGAGACTGTGAAGGGATAGCAAATCAATGTACTGATTTGCTTTCTTGCTTCTACACTGATAGGAAACAGTATACTTTTTGATAGATTGATTTTATATCCAGACACCTTTCCAAAGTCAGACAGCATGGTCATAATTTTTGATAGAGACTGAGATGGAATGAGATTGTATAGTAGTACGTCATCTGCGTACAGAGACACTTTGTGTTCTGCTCCTCGTCTTATGATTCCTTTATATTCTTCTGCAGAGCGCAATAAAATAGCAAGAGGTTCTATGGTCAGCGCAAATAATAGGGGAAATAGCGGGTGCCCCTGGCGTGTTGAACGGTGGAGAGGGAAGGAGCTTGAGTCCATATTATTGGTGTGTACAGTTGCCTTGGGTTGCGCATAAAGTAGTTTTACCAGAGAGATGAAGGTGAGGCCAAGTCCATACCTCGAAAGGGCTGATAACAGAAAATCCCACTCAGCCCTGTCGAAGGCCTTCTCGGCATCCAAGGACAGCAGTATTTCTGACACTTTTTTTTATTTGAACTTTGAGTGTAGATGATGTTAAGTGGTTGCCTGATGTTGAAAAATAGCTGTCTATCTTTAACAAATCCAGTTTGATCTGGTAATACAACCGTTGGAAGGACTGTTTCTAACCACATGGCCAAGATTTTTGCTAGTATTTTATTATCTGTGTTCAGCAGACTTATGGGTCTACATGAGCCTGGATTAAGTGGATCCTTACCAGTTTTATGGATTAGAGAAATGCTCAGAGAGGAAAGGTTTTGTAACTCAGGATGAACTGGAGAAAGCAAACAAAATGATTTTTTTTTTTTCTCAGGTTTGAAGCTCAAGACTTTTCCTTTGAATGTAATCATGTGTTACAGTCGCATACTGTTACTGAGGTTGGGTTGTTAGTTGACCCCCATAAAATTAAGTTACTGTTCAGTAGGGTTTGTAAGGGTAAATCCACAGGCCCTGATGGCATTTCTGCTTTTCTTTTAAAGACCTGTGCAGAAGAGCTCACTCCAGCTTGGTGCCCAGTTTTTCAACAGTCTGTAGACACATATACAGTTCCTAACCTCTGGAAAAAAATTGACTATTATTCCTGTTCCAAAGAAACTGAGAGTAATGATTATAGACCTTGCTTACAGACATGGACGAGGTACAGATGATGCAATTACTAGTGTCACCCATATGACTAAAGCATCTTGAGGACCCCGAGGCTTATGCACGTCTTTTATTTGTCTATTTTAGTTCTGCTTTTAATACCTTGTGGCCTCATCTGTTGTTAAGCAAACTGTCTCAGATGATTGTAGACCTGTTTATTGTGAAATGGTTTTATTCTCTTTTTTTTTTAACTAATAGGACTCAGAACGTTAAAGTAAACAACACAGTCTTATGCCGCGTTCACACCGGGCACAATCAGACTCTACAAATTTGCGGGGGTTGCATGGCGACGGACGCGCCTCCTTTGCCCGGTGTGTCGCTCTGCTTGGGTGGACTTTCGCTGCGAAAATTCGCCCCGGTGCGTCATCAAATAGGAGGAGCGTCCATTCCACTCGGCGTCAAGTCATCATGACGGACCTTGATCACACGGAGTGAGTTGTTGTGAAAAGCTCCCAATACAGAGAGTATCATTATTTGCTGCAGGAGCTGCATCTGGATGACGGCCACTTTCAGCGGTCCTTCCTTCCCGTTCACGCGCACACATGTAAACAATAAAAAAAAAAAAAAGAAAGAAACTCCGCTGCTTGCTGCAGCTCACTCTTCCCCCAAGAAACTGTCATAATTGTGTTTAGAAACCAGTCACCATTTGTTTTATTATACATCTGTGTAGTTAATTAATAAAATATTCTCCACAGACGATTCGCTCGCGCGCACACGTACAAAAAACAGAAAGAAAGAAACTCTGCTGCTTGCTGTGAGGCTGCTCCTCGCTCTTTCCCAAAAAAACTCTGTCATAATTGTCTTTAGAATCCAGTCACCATTTGCTTTATTATACATCTGTGTAGTTAATAAGTAAAATAATCTCCAGGACGATTCCCTCGCGCACGCAGGTAAAATAAAAATAAACTCCGCTCCACCTGCTGTGGTGCTGCTGCTCGCTCCAAAAACTCTGTCATAATTGTGAGATAAAGGACAAAAGAGACATAAGTCCTGCTCACAGGCTGCTACCAGAGACAGGACATGTTCACATCTTCAGTCAAACTCCAGACATCTCCACGTCACTACATATTCAGTCCCTGATTGGTCATCGCGGCGCATAGAGATGAAAAAGTTCATATTTTTCAACTTGGGGAGGAGGGCAACACGACGTGACGTGACGCAATATCGCACTACAAACGTGCAAAACGCTCAAAATCACTTCACTCGCGTCCATCGCGTCACGCTGCACGGTTTGGCGCCAAAACGTGTCATTAGATAGGAATTACATGGCAACCTCTGGCTGCAGTCGCTCGTGTCGCGCCCGATGTGAACGCAGCATTAGACTCCAGATCTATCAGTACTGGAGTACCTTATGGTTGTGTGAGGTCCCCATCTTGTTTATGTTATATACAAATGAATGCAGCAGTTGTCTCACCGGTAACCTTATTCTTAAGTTCTCTGATGACACGGCCGTCCTCAGCCTTTGGCAAAAGGACAGAGATCCTTCATCTTGTTTTTCTGAGGTGGAGTCTTTTGTTCAGTGGTGTGATGCCAATCACCTGATTATAAATGTAAATAAAATACAGGAGATGGTTCTAGATCCTCGGTCTATTGGGGACCAGACTCCAGTTCTAGTTCATGATAAAAAAATCCATCAGGTAAGTTCTTATAGATATCGAGATCATCTGTTTAGCTGAGAAACACATATTGATCATTTGTGTGCACGTTTACAGCAAAGACTGTATTTTTACCTCGAGTTAGGGTGTTTGGTGTTGATCAAGAAGTTTTGTTTTTATTTTATCGGGCGGTGTTGGAGAGCATCATTAGATACAGGATGACAGCATGGTACGGTAACTTATCAGTTCCGTTAAAATCAAAGCTTTCTCTTCTGGCGCACACTGCTATGAAGGTTATGGGGAGGACTGGAACCCTTCACCCTCAGCCCACCTATGAGCAGTCTGTCTGTAGGCAAGCACAGAAAATACTCTGTGATCCGTCCCACATCCTCCATGAGGAGTCTGAACCTTTACCATCTGGGAGACGATACAGATTCCCAAGTGCAAACTGAACACATACAAGAACTCTTTTGTTCCTGCCTCAGTTAGACTCCTGGGAGCAGTGTTATGGCCTTTGTGCACAGACATTTGTATGCATGTGTCTATATATACACAAACCCCATTTCAGCCCCACATCCCCGCATCCAGAACTTTTCAGCTCACCTGGCCTACATGGTCATCTTCTCAAAGGTGGACCTCATCCATGGATACTACCAAGGGCCAGTTCGCCCGCGAGAAATCCTTAAAACTGCAGTAATCACCCCCTTTGAACTATTTGAGTTCCTGAGAATGCCGTTTGTGTCAAAAACTCCACCCAGTCCTTTCAGTGCCTCAATGCTGCGTGACCTGCCATTGCTGTTCGTCAACCTGAACAGCATCCTAGTGGCTAGCTTCTCACAAACGGAGCACTTATTCCACCTGCGGATACTTTTTGAATGCCTCAGCCTGCATGGACTAATTATCAACCCCACTAAGTGCTAGTTTGTGTTGACCACCATTGACTTTCTGGGGCACAGATCATGAAAGATGGAGCTGTGCCGCTCCCCTCTAAGGTGGACGGGGTTCTGAATGTCATGCGATGGACCACGGTGCCAGCCCAGCAGGAGTTCTTAGGAATGGTGAACTTTTACCACCACTTCATCACCAAAGCTGCAGTGGTCATGTGCCCTTTATATGAGCCACTAAAAGGGAAAGCTCCCAAACACATGGTGGACTGGTCAGTGGAGAAAGACACGGCTTTCTCGGATGCCAAGACAGCCTTAGCTTTCGCGGTGATGCTGGCCGAACCCATCACTGGACACTCCCACATCCATCACCACGGACCCATCGGACTATGCTATGGGTGCAGTGCGTGAGCAGTGGGTAAACAGGGCGTGGCAGCTGTTCGCTTTCTACAGTTGACAGTTACGCCCCAATGACTCGGGGCTGTGGAAATTCCTCAGATCCAAGGAATTCCGAAGATTTCATCGTGGGGAGGAGAAGGGGGGGGGGGGTGTTAGTGTTTTAGTCTGTAATCGTGATCGTCACTGAGTTTTTAACATGCCTATCGTAAAGCACTCTTCTTTTAAATTTTTACATCATCATGCAAGTTTTATAAATCCACGGACACTGATCTGTATAACTGATACAGTTCATTGTCCGCGGATCTGTGGAACAAAGCGGAGAAAAATGCCACTCTTAATGCATGGCTGTTAGGACAAGTTGTCATAAAGTGGGACCGGTTGGTTGCTGTGTGCCTGCTCCATGACACTGTTCTTTTTAGCTAAACGTAGCATGTGGACATTGCATACTTTAAGAGCCATCAAGTTTTTAAAAGAAGATTTTTGCGGCATGTCTGTGTTACGGAGCGACATCGGAGAGGGAAGATGGTGAGAAACACGGTTTGAAAAAGTTTAATAAGTACAGGATTCTGTGGAATTGGCACTGGGTTGAATTTAGTTGCCATCATGAACACAGATAACACAAACAAGAAACGCAAACTGCATCTTGTGCCGTCTTTCTTGACGACTTTTTTTGTCTCTGGAAAATAAACATTGTGCTGTTCAAACAGGATTTCAGACAAGATTATGTGACTTTTTTAAATTAATGTAGACTTTCTTTCATTGGAAAAAAGACACTGTGGCTTTGAGTGGATTTACAGGAATTTACACAAGTGAATTTTTTTACTATAAGGTATATTATTGATATTTTAAAATGATTTTCTAAATAATCTCCAATCTTCAGCTGTGGTTTTTGAAATGCTGTAACAGTCTTTTCAGTCTTCATAAATTTCATGTAGTTTAATTGTTCTGAGTTAATACATAATTTGCTTTACAATTAAAAGGAAAATAATTCCGGGTCCTACTTCCACGTCATATTCTGTTATTTCAACATCATCATTGACACGTCAAATAAAAGGTTGAATACAGGATCATTTAAATAGCCACTAATTTTGAGATTTTTGTTTGTCCAGGAGATGCTGAAAATGTATCATTAGATAAACTTTAATTAAACTTTAATAAAAATTAATTTGGTTTCTGGGGCCTGGCGAGCCCTAGACCCTGGCTCCTGGGGGGCTGCACCACCAGACCCCCTGGAAATTTTCCTTGGATTTCACAGTTTTTATTTCACAGCCCTGTGAGTGCAAATACGGCACGTTCGACTGGGAGCTGCTTGTCCTGAACCTCACTGTCTGACACTTCCACGTGGTACTGGAGGGCCGGTGGTTAACCCTGGTCCTCCCGCCAGCAATGGCAGCATTCACTGCAGACATCCAGCACGTTACCAGCAAGACGAACTCTGTCGTGGACTGCCTCTTCCGAGCCTTCACGTTCACCATCAACCTCGACGTGGACTACACCCTCATGGCAGCCTATCAGGCCGCTGACTCAGAGGTGCAAGCACTCAGGTCTGTGACCCCCAGATTACACCTCGCAGACGTCTCCTTTGGTGAGGGTGGCACCAGGTTGCTCTGTGATGTCTCCACAGGACCTATTGTCCCCACTGCATGGACGCAGCGCATCTTTGGGGCTGTGTACAGCCTTTCCACCCAGGGAGGAAACGGTCATTAAGGCTTGTAGCAGCGAAGTTCATTGGCACGTGCTAAAAAACAGACGTTAGAGCCTGGGCAGCCTCTTGTGGTGCCAGCGCTCCAAGGTCCACTGAGACGTCAAAGCTTTCCTGTCTCACTTCCTAGTACCACAGCAGAGGTCCACAGAGCTGGCCCGTCCACCTCGATGGGCCTGCCTGTCAAACCAGCCCAGCTGCTTAACCTGCACACTTAAAGCTGCTCTACGCAGCACCTCCGACGCTCTGGTATGACAGAGCCATGGCAGCTGGTTTATATCCCCCCCACCCCCGATGATTTTTCTCTCCCTTTCTTCCTTTTTGTCGTTCTTCCTTATGGAGAATTCTGGGAGGGCCTGTGTAGCATGCACATGCAAGGTGTTGTTTGGACATAATTCACCAAGTGAGTGTCCCACTCTAGGTTAAACCTGTTTGCCCGTAAATGTCAGCCACTTACAATTGCATTGTGTTTCCTGCCTTAAACATATTGATGAACCAAACCTGCATATGTTCAACCTGTTCACACATAAATCTCTGTCACCCAAGGTTACACTGCGCTCCTTGTCTGGCATGTTCTGGAATCGCTGCCATACAAGTTTTATTAAATGATACACCGTATTTTAATGATATTAGATAGAAACTTTTTTTTTTTTTTGCTGAAAAGTGCACTCCTCGGATTTTCGATTCAGCCATCCACCATGCGTGTAGGCCTCATAGAAGCTGTGTCATGACGTGCACAATGTGAGTCAGAATTGG
>NC_047118.1:90703334-90850834 GCF_902500255.1 Thalassophryne amazonica
GTCTTGTTGGTTTTTCACTCTGAAACGTTCTCTGATCAGCAGACAGGAACCAACATGCAGCTAAACTGTCATCACCTTTAAAAGCCCTAAACAGAACCTTCATTCTGTCCACAGGATGCTACCTGATGTTTTTTTTTCTGTACATGAAGACAAACCTGTCAGCCCCCCACCCCCGAGAAATTTGATGTTTTCTTCAAAAAATAAAAGTTAGGAATTTTCATCAGTTTCGAAACATCACAGTTTTATTTTTGATGTTTGCATTATTTTACTTTGCACACAAGAACAAAGTTATTTCACAAACACCAAAAACTGCCAGGGTCTAAATTATTAGCCCCTTAAGAACTGGACTTTTTGTTGAACGGCTGCTGTGCAGTGACGCATTTTAACTTTGTGATGCTCAGAGGTTGTAAAGTCTTCAAATGTCCACACAGTATAAGATCTTCAGTCAGGGGTGGAGCCGTGACCAAGAAAACATCAAATCAGTTTAGACTGAGACAAAGAAGTGTTGACAGAGCAGGAGGAGGAGTTACCACAGCGTGTCCAAGAGTCGAGAACTGGAGAGAGAAGAAATGTCAAGACATTCAAAGAGAGTCACACAGACAGAACAAGACTGGCAGAGGGACAACAAGAAAGACTTCAAAGACTCTGGAACAACAAGTAGTGAGAGATGTGTCTGAAGACCCCAGAACATCTGCTGAGACCCCATTGAAGGACTTGGCCATGACAGGAACTGTAGTCTCAAAGAAGACAATTGCTAAATCACTGGACAGGGATGGACTGTGAGGTCACAGACTAAGAAAGACTCTAATTCCTTACAAGAGACACCTTCAAGCCAGACTGAAGTCTGCTGAGGACAACCAGGAGAAAGACCCTGCAGTCCTTTGGTCCGATGAGATGAAACCAGAGCTCTTTGGCCACAGAGATGTTACTTGCTCCCCACAGTGAGATGTGGCAGTGGGAGTCTTATGCTGTGGGGATGCCTCAGTGCGTCTGGAACTGGGAATCTCCTGAAGGTGGAAGGAATCGTGAAGATTTTAAAAGAGAACCTCAGGCAGTCAGCAGCCAAACTGGGTCGTGGCTTGTCGATTTACCTTTCAACACGATAGTGACCCAAAACATACTTGGCTCCTGGTGAAGGTCAACTTTACTGACTGGCCTACACAAAGACCTGACTTGAATCCCACTGAGAAGACCAAGGTCCATGCCAGAAGACCATTAGATGTGGTGGAACTTCAGAGACTCACCAAAGAAGAATGTGCTGGGTTTCCTCAAGAGACGTGATGTCTGAGAGTTGTTGAAAATGACAACAAATGACAGCAAACTGTTATCTAGAAAAACGGACACACTGCTGATATCAGGAGGGCAAATAATTTGGTAGTTGTTGGTTTTATGAAATGGTGTTATTTCTACTGGTAAAGTATGTCAGCATCCAAAATCAAACTGGAATGTTTAGAAATGTGTTGAAAATTCCCTTTTCCGTTTAAAAAAAAAAAAAAAAAGCCCTTGGAAACAGTTTTGAAGAAAACGTCAAATTTCAGAGGGAAACTAAAATGCTGTCATCTGGATAGTCATTGTGGTTGTTTGTTTTTTTAAAGTGGGTTTTAAAGTGGGTGTTAAACCCTGAGATGTAGTCCACCTGTGTGCACCTGCCTCCACTCGTGTGTCATCCTCCCTTTTCTTAAAGTAAGTGTTCACCACATTTCCAAAATCAGCTACCATCTGTCCTTCCACCTTCCTGTACTTGATGCCATATCTACCCATTACTTCCTCATCACCTCTGTTCCCTTCACCAACATGCCAAATGTAATATGGCTTTAATTTGGGTTTCAAATCAAACTCTTGTATTTTGTGATCAACAAATGTCCATCTCTTAGTTTTGTCTTTATAGCTGCCTTAGCTCTTAGTTTTGTCTTTATAACTACCTTAGCTCTTAGTTTTGTCTTTATAGCTGCCTTAGCTCTTAGTTTTGTCTTTATAGCTACCTTAGCTCTTAGTTTTGTCTTTATAGCTGCCTTAGCTCTTAGTTTTGTCTTTATAGCTGCCTTAGCTCTTAGTTTTGTCTTTATAGCTGCCTTAGCTCTTAGTTTTGTCTTTATAGCTGCCTTAGCTCTTAGTTTTGTCTTTATAGCTACCTTAGCTCTTAGTTTTGTCTTTATAGCTGCCTTAGCTCTTAGTTTTGTCTTTATAGCTACCTTAGCTCTTAGTTTTGTCTTTATAGCTGCCTTAGCTCTTAGTTTTGTCTTTATAGCTGCCTTAGCTCTTAGTTTTGTCTTTATAGCTGCCTTAGCTCTTAGTTTTGTCTTTATAGCTGCCTTAGCTCTTAGTTTTGTCTTTATAACTGCCTTAGCTCTTAGTTTTGTCTTTATAACTACCTTAGCTCTTAGTTTTGTCTTTATAGCTGCCTTAGCTCTTAGTTTTGTCTTTATAGCTGCCTTAGCTCTTAGTTTTGTCTTTATAGCTGCCTTAGCTCTTAGTTTTGTCTTTATAGCTGCCTTAGCTCTTAGTTGTGTCTTTATAGCTGCCTTAGCTCTTAGTTGTGTCTTTATAGCTGCCTTAGCTCTTAGTTTTGTCTTTATAGCTGCCTTAGCTCTTAGTTGTGTCTTTATAGCTACCTTAGCTCTTAGTTTTGTTTTTATAGCTGCCTTAGCTCTAAGTTTTGTCTTTATAGCTGATTCACGATTGACATATTTTAATGGCTTTGAGAGGGTGAAGAAGTGGAACTGCCGCTTCTGAAGAGCATATATTCTGTGTAGAGTCAAGCCAATACAAGCTGCTGATTTTTATTGTTTTTCAAAGTTATTAAGCTGCAGTTATATGTTTTAATTATTTCAAAGTGAGTTGCCTCTTATTATATTGTGACTTATTTATACAAAAAACAACTTCTTCAAACAAACAAATTTCTTCTCTACAAGAGTCAAGACAGAAGTCAGACCACCAGAGCAATAATTTTAGCTGAGGAAGTTTCTGCGATTTGAAGCGAAACGCCCTCCGCGTCAAGCAACCCAGTCCAGTCGAAGATTCAAGCTTCTCTACTATGGAAACCACCTGGACAACTGAGAGCCTACACAGAAATATATGGGTGGATATAAAAGCATGTGCACAGTGATGTGTAAAACAGCTCTAACGGTGGCTGTGTTAGCGTTGTCAGAGGACCTTACAAATGGTGCGATCTGACATGAGTGAGTATTCAGGGAACACACGGGTTTACTTGCAAATGACAATAATTAGCTCATAAACTGATTTTGGTTATCAAGGCCACTGTTACTGGAGTCGTGCGCAGAACTGCGGCCAGCCCAGAGTGCATTACGGCGAGGAGCCTGGGGCTGTCTGTGCCCACACAGGCAGCAGAGCCATTCCAGCGTGATCAGTCAGGAGTGTGCCAGTCAACCTTGAGCCGAACCACCAGCTGTGTGGAACACAATCATCTGAATGTCATCCATGTACATCACATTCCAACTTTAAAGCACCATTTGTAGGGCTGTCACCATTAGGAATTTCTGGAGACGATTACAACCCCTGGCAAAAATTATGGAATCACCGGCCTCGGAGGATGTTCATTCAGTTGTTTAATTTTGTAGAAAAAAAGCAGATCACAGACATGACACAAAACTAAAGTCATTTCAAATGGCAACTGTCTGGCTTTAAGAAACACTATAAGAAATCAGGGAAAAAAATGGTGGCAGTCAGTAACGGTTACTTTTTTAGACCAAGCAGAGGGAAAAAAAATATGGACTCACTCAATTCTGAGGAAAAAATTATGGAATCATGAAAAACAAAAGAACGCTCCAAACACATCACTAGTATTTTGTTGCACCACCTCTGGCTTTTGTAACAGCTTGCAGTCTCTGAGGCATGGACTTAATGAGTGACAAACAGTACTCTTCATCAATCTGGCTCCAACTTTCTCTGATTGCTGTTGCCAGATCAGCTTTGCAGGTTGGAGCCTTGTCATGGACCATTTTCTTCAACTTCCACCAAAGATTTTCAATTGGATTAAGATCCGGACTATTTGCAGGCCATGACATTGACCCTATGTGTCTTTTTGCAAGGAATGTTTTCACAGTTTTTGTTCTATGGCAAGATGCATTATCACCTTGAAAAATGATTTCATCATCCCCAAACATCCTTTCAATTGATGGGATAAGAAAAGTGTCCAAAATATCAACGTAAACTTGTGCATTTATTGATGATGTAATGACAGCCATCTCCCCAGTGCCTTTACCTGACATGCAGCCCCATATCATCAATGACTGTGGAAATTTACATGTTCTCTTCAGGCAGTCATCTTTATAAATCTCATTGGAACAGCACCAAACAAAAGTTCCAGCATCATCACCTTGCCCAATGCAGATTCGAGATTCATCACTGAATATGACTTTCATCCAGTCATCCACAGTCCACGATTGCTTTTCCTTAGCCCATTGTAACCTTGTTTTTTTCTGTTTAGGTGTTAATGATGGCTTTCGTTTAGCTTTTCTGTATGTAAATCCCATTTCCTTTAGGCGGTTTCTTACAGTTCGGTCACAGATGTTGACTCCAGTTTCCTCCTATTCGTTCCTCATTTGTTTTGTTGTGCATTTTCGATTTTTGAGACATATTGCTTTAAGTTTTCTGTCTTGACGCTTTGATGTCTTCCTTGGTCTACCAGTATGTTTGCCTTTAACAACCTTCCCATGTTATTTGTATTTGGTCCAGAGTTTAGACACAGCTGACTGTGAACAACCAACATCTTTTGCAACATTGCGTGATGATTTACCCTCTTTTAAGAGTTTGATAATCCTCTCCTTTGTTTCAATTGACATCTCTCGTGTTGGAGCCATGATTCATGTCAGTCCACTTGGTGCAACAGCTCTCCAAGGTGTGATCACTCCTTTTTAGATGCAGACTAACAAGCAGATCTGATTTGATGCAGGTGTTAGTTTTGGGGATGAAAATTTACAGGGTGATTCCATAATTTATTCCTCAGAATTGAGTGATTCCATATTTTTTTCCCTCTGCTTGGTCTAAAAAAGTAACTGTTACTAACTGCCACAATTTTTTTTCCTGATTTCTTATAGTATTTCTTAAAGCTAGAAAGTTGCCATTTGAAATGACTTTAGTTTTGTTTCATGTCTGTGATCTGCTTTTTTTCTACAAAATTAAACAACTGAATGAACATCCTCCGAGGCCGGTGATTCCATAATTATTGCCAGGGGTTGTAATTGTCAGGTAAATAATTGCGATTGACGATTATATTGTCTATTTTTTTTATTTTTTTTCCCCTTCTTTATATTCTACTATCGTAGTATGATTACACAACTCTGGAAGAACGTTTGGCTTCTCTGAGTGGAGAAACTGGGAATAGTGCAACATTTTTATTTATCTTCATTTTACATATTGTCCCAACTTTTTCTGATTTGTGGTTGTTTCTGTTGCATTTCTGAAATTACAGAACTGCTATGAAGAAAAGTGTGAACATTTTATTGTGTTTTAAAACTTTGTGGAGCAAATGCAAACACCAAACTCTTATAAAGAAGGAAAAAACCTGGACATGTGCAGGAAAACTGATATACGAGTAAACTTAACAGAACAGTGCAGGCTGATTACACTCCCCATATTGTTTTTTGTATAAATAAATCAGAATACAATAAGAGGCAACTCACTTTGGGGGTTCCCATGATGCACTGTTTCTTTCTCTTTTTGCTCTGTATGCACCACTCTGCATTTAATCATTAGTGATCGATCTCTGCTCCCCTCCACAGCATGTCTTTTTCCTGGTTCTCTCCCTCAGCCCCAACCAGTCCCAGCAGAAGACTGCCCCTCCCTGAGCCTGGTTCTGCTGGAGGTTTCTTCCTGTTAAAAGGGAGTTTTTCCTTCCCACTGTAGCCAAGTGCTTGCTCACAGGGGGTCGTTTTGACCGTTGGGGTTTTACATAATTATTGTATGGCCTTGCCTTACAATATAAAGCGCCTTGGGGCAACTGTTTGTTGTGATTTGGCGCTATATAAACAAAATTGATTGATTGAATTGATTGATTGAATAATTAAAACATATAACTGCAGCTTAATAACTTTGAAAAACAACAAAAATCAGCAGCTTGTATTTTTATTGACTCCAGTTCATTTTAGTGTGATGAAGTCATCCTTTTTTTCCTCATCAGTCACGTTTTGTGCTTGAACACGACATTAAGCTCAAGATTGAACAAGGATATTTGACCGTTTATTTCATCTCATGATCTCATAAATTCAGTATACGACGCGCACATGGTGTGAACAGGACGGTGCCGTCAGAACCACCGGTAGAGAAAGTACAGAGAGTAAAGGCAGCTACACGGTTTTGTTTTGTTTTTTATATATATGTTCACTCGGGTTAAAATCTTCTCTATCTGCTCCGCGCTCGCTGTCTCACGTGATGCTTCACAGCAGAACGTAACGTCTCGTGCCTCCGTTCAGGAATTTCCCTCCCTCAGTCTGCAGCGAGTTGACTACACACACACACACACACACACACACAGCTCCTTAAGGTAAACTGCGCATTTTAAATGGTTTTGAACAAGACGGCTGCTGTTTTAATCGGCCATCTTATGCAAAATTTGAACGTCCATATGACAGCAGGACGGCTCGCTGCCTAAAACTATGAATTGAGAGAAAAATGAAAGACTTAAATATAATAAACGACTCATCGACTACTAAATTAGTTGTTAACGATTTCAATCGTCGGCGTAGTCGTGACTCGTCGAGCCAGCCCTACAAAACCGAAATGCATCCACAGCGGTGCGTGGCTTTGGAACCAGAACGTCCTCACGCTCCGTGTTATTATCCGAGCCACGCTAACCATCCGACCAAGACGAGAGGAAACAGAGTGAGTGAGGCAGCGTGGCTGCTGCACTGTGACGTCAGATTCTGAGTCGTTTTATGCAACTTTGTTGATAAAATAACTAATTCACGGTAATCGCGATTATGAAAAATATTCGCAAATATGAAAAATAATCGCAATTGGCGAATATTGTAGTAATTGTGACTGCCCTAGCCATTTGCAGCAAGAGCCAGTTTCAGTGTAATCAGAGCTATTAGCTGCACACATCATATGTGACACACAAATGCGTGTCAGGCAGCTGGCACAGTGCAGGATGGCTGGCTACTTACTGTGGAAATAGTGTATTGGTGTAATTTACCCCAACGTAAAGCAGCGCAGCCACATTTGTGCATGTTGTCAAGAAAGATGACTTTAAGCTTGCTTTCAGCTTGTTTTCATCTTGGAATATAATACGTGCCATGGGATTAATACACATGTTGTTGGAATAAACTGGACAGTGTTTGGTACTTTCCTGGAGTAAGTGAGGTCATACCGGACTTTTCCATTGCAGATGGGGAGGCCCATGGAATGAACTCAGTGGTGAAGACGATGGAATATGTCTAAGATGATTCTAAAATGACAAAGTATGATCAAATGAAGTATTAATGTGTTAAAAGTAATATCTAAGAATGATTCCAACATAACAAGTATGATTAAATGAAGTATTAATGTGTTAAAAGTAAGAGTTGATTAGAAAAAGTATGTGACAAATAAGTAAAATGAATGATTATGAGTTGTTTTTCATAAAGGGTGCAGTTAGAGAAAAAGAGGAACTGAAGTTGTTTTTCATTGCAGTTAGAGAAAAAGAGGAACTGAAGAAGTTGTTTTTAGTGCAGAGTCAGAAAAAAGAAGTTAGTAATGTCGCAAGCGAGGCCAGAAGAGCTGATGATAAAAACAACTGATCAAATAATTAAGATTTGATAAAATATGAAATGAATAATGAGGAATGAAAATGTTTGTATATGATCATATGAATTGTTTTTATGTGAAAGAAAGTTGTAATGAAATGATTGAATATGATTGATGTGATTCTAAAGACATGATTTAAAAAGAATGAATTCTCAGAAAAGCTGAGGAACTGGAGCAAGTTACTGGCAGCCGAGACATAAGTTACGAGAAATTAGTTCCACAAATGGCTTCCAGTAAGGGAAGGAGTAGGGAGGAGGTTTTGAGTCACCATCGTCCCCATGGTAACCAAGATCAATGACATTAGTGATCATCTACCAGTTTTCATCGTTTATAATAGAAACCATCGGCGGAATCAGCCAGAGGAGAAAATAAAATACAGGCGAGTGCGGACAGAGGAAAACATGAACACACTAAAGAAGGATTTACAGGAGCAAAACTGGGAAAAGGTATACAGTGAAAGTGATGTTGATAGTGCATATGAAACTTTTTTACAAATATTTACATCATTATATGATAAAAATTGTCCAATTACACAAGACTACAGAAAACAAAAAATCCAAGCTCGACCATGGATGACGAAAGGGTTACGAAATGCATGTAATAAGAAAAATACACTGTATAGAGAATTCATAAAACTAAAGACTAAAGAGGCAGAAAATAGATATAAGTAATACAAAAATAGATTAATTAATATTATACGGGTATGTAGGAAGGAATATTATAGTAACATATTATATAATAACAAAAACAATATTAAAGGAATATGGGATATATTAAATAGCATTATCAAAAATGGTAATAAAAAACAGTTACCCTCAGTATTTCATTGATAATAATGTCAAGAAGGAAAATAAGGATGAGGTAGTCAACGGTTTTAATAATTTTTTTGTAAATATTGGACCAAGCTTGGCAGAAAAAATTCCCGATTCCCAACCTGAGGATTGGGATAATAATCTCATAGAAAGAAATCCCTGTTCAATGTTCCTCACAGCAGTGGATGGAAAAGAAATTATAGACATTGTGAATAATTGTAAATATAAAACATCTACCGATTTAAATGAAATTGATATGGTGGTGGTAAAACAGGTCATTGAATGGATTGTAGAACCATTAACATACATCTGTAACTTATCATTTCAAACCGGTAAATTTCCCAATCAAATGAAAATAGCTAAGGTTGTGCCGCTGTATAAGACTGGGGATAGACACCACTTCACAAATTATAGACCTGTTTCTTTGCTTCCACAATTTTCCAAATTATTAGAAAAGTTATTAAATAATAGATTAGACAAATTCATAAATAAAAATAAATTACTTACTGATAGTCAATATGGATTCAGAGCACTTAGTTCAACATCACTTGCATTAATAGAATCAGTTGAGGAGATTACAAATGCCATAGACCACAAATTACATTCAGTTGGAATATTTATAGACCTTAAAAAGGCTTTTGATACAATCAATCATGACATATTAATCAATAAACTTGAACAGTATGGGATTAGGGGGTTGGTGTTGCACTGGGTGAGAAGCTACTTAAGTAACAGAAAACAGTTTGTGAAGTTGGGGGAATATACATCATCATGCTTGGACAATGCTTGTGGCGTCCCACAGGGGTCAGTATTGGGTCCAAAACTGTTTCTAATTTATATAAATGATATTGTCAATGTTTCCAAAATATTAAAATTAGTATTATTTGCAGATGACACAAGCATTTTTTGTTCAGGGGGGGATTTGCAGGAGTTACTGAGGAGGATCAGTATAGAAATGGGAAAATTGAAAATATGGTTTGACAGAAACAAATTATCATTAAACTTAAGTAAAACAAAATACATGTTATTTGGCTATTGTAATACAGACATACAGGTTCAGTTACAAGTCGAGGGGGTAGATATTGAAAGGGTACATGAAAATAAGTTTCTGGGGGTGATAATAGATGATAAGATAAACTGGAAGACTCATAAAACATATACAAAGTAAACTGTCAAGAAGCATTTCAGTTCTAAACAAAGTGAAACATATTCTGGACCACAACTCACTCCGCATTCTTTACTGTTCACTGGTTTTACCATATTTACAGTACTGTGCAGAGGTATGGGGTAATACTTATAAAGGTACAACACAATCACTATCAGTAATGCAGAAAAGAGCTATAAGAATTATTCATAATACTGGCTATAGAGATCATACAAATCCACTATTTTTACAATCCAAATTCTTAAAATTCACAGACTTGGTTCATTTTCAAACAGTACAAATTGTGTATAAAGCAATAAACAATTTACTTCCAGCAAATATTAAAAATATGTTTTTTAACAGATCAGGGGATTACAGTCTGAGGGGGAAATTTAATTTAAAGCATCAGTGGGCACGAACAACATTAAAAGGTTTCTGTATTTCTGTCTGTGGGGTGAGGATGTGGAACAGATTGGGAGTGGGGCTCAAGCAATGTCCAAGCATGAACCAGTTCAAACAGCGGTACAAAAATATGTTTTTTTTCTAGGTATAGGGAGGAGGAAGGGTAATGAGGGTTAGGGTGTTTTTGTTTTTTGCTTCGGCTTGTAAATATATAGTATTTTGTATGTAAGTAGGTATGTGTAGGTGTATATTTATGTTTGTGTATATATATGTGTATATGTGTATATATGTGTATGTATGTGTGTGTGTGTATATATATATATATATATATATATATATATATATATATATATATATATATATATATATATATATATATATATATATATTGATATCGGTTTAGGTGTGTAGGAATCTATGTGTATATGTGGCAAAGGGTATTACTGGTTGTGGGGAAGAAGGGGTAGGGATAAATAAGCTGATGCTTCACCCTACCCCTTTTCGGACATGTTGGGTACACAGTAGGAACTTTTTTGTTGTTGTCTTTACTGATCTATCTTGTAATTGTTGTTGTATCAAATGTTCGAAATAAACAGTTTTCATTCATTCATTCATTCATTCAACAACAAAGAATGGTCTCATATATAAACTGTAAAACACCAGGAAACGGGGTTATTCTTCCAGGGAGAGGTGCTGTTGTCACTTCTCCCCTGCTACGAGGAGATCACAAGACTTGACCATCTTGTGAGCTGCAATTGGAATTGTGGAGTGAGAGGATTGGAGACATAAGAGATCATTTGAGAGAGTTTTCAACTCCCACTCAGGCCGTCCAGTCACGGAGTACCAGAGCATTGGAGAATAATCACTGGCCTTAAGTCTGAGTGAGGAAGTTTCAATGTTTTCTCTCTCAAGGAATATCGCATCATACCAGAGTGGATTAGATCAACTTTTGGTTGATTGAAGAAGGAATAAACTCTTATGTGGATTTATTTCCTGAAGGATTACATCATACAAGGATCGTGGTCAGCTAACAACTAATAGCTGATGAAGAGGAGATCAAGTTCATCGAACTGGGGATTTTAACATCAAAAAACCTCCTTCCCTCACTCCTAGAAAAATTAAGAAGTTAATCCAGTCCAGTCAGAGTAAGATCAGACAGCATTATTGAATCAGAAACAAAAATCTCTGCCAATTATTATTCTGATTATATTTGAATTACTGTTGTGAAATTATCATCATATAACCGATTTTGATTATGTTGTCAGCACTTTTAAAACCTGCAATAAATTTCCAAGCATGCAGTTAAAGTGTTACGGCTCGGACATTGGATTTATTGATTGTTTTTAAGGTGTAAAAGTTAAAGTTTTTTGGGTGTATAACATCAAAAAGTGCTCTGAAAGGTTAGTCTGGTTTTTAATGAAATTAATGCATCCTGGTGACTCGCTGTACGAGTCACTAAATTTAAAATCTAGCAACATTCCAAGAGCCCTGATCCATAAGAGGAGAGCTGCCGTTAACGGGCGTGGCCGGCTCGTATCCTGGTTCCAGAAGGAGGCTATTCGACCGGGGTGCGAGATCAGCATCAGCGGGGTGGACGTCCGGATGGAGGCAGTGAGCGGCTAGACGAATCTCCTCGCCACCAGCTTGAACAACCTTTGTGCAGCCCTGCCGGGTAATACCCGTGGAGACACGAAGGTCGGACCCCAGAGACGGAGAGCTGGTTTTTAGTGCACAAACACACTCATCGGAGGGTGAGGGTGTGCCGCGTGTATCTAAAAAAAATGAACGGGATCTGACAATGTGCACATTCAAATGTTATTTATTTATTATTATCTTTTTTTTTTTTTGCTTGATGTTGTGAGCTGCAGAGCTTCTTAACAGGCTTCCTGTGTTCAGGATTTGTCAATAAACATGCATGTAAGTTGTGAATGTCAGCGGAGGCGCGCCTCACCTTTTTAAGCTCGCAGCATTACTCAAACATTTTTCTAGTTTCTTGTTTAATCCGTTAAACAGTGTACTGAATAAACTGTCCCTGTGTGTCTCCATGTCATTTCCAGTCATCTCCAGTGTCATTTCTTTCCTGTTCGTCATATTGTCTGATGTGACGTCGTGGGGAATCCCTGCTCAAAGGGCCTATTTACATGAAATTCCATGTTTAAATGGGGAGGAGTTTGCTCCACGTTGAATTCCACATTTGGTGGGATTTACAAATTGAACATACGTGAATTCATACCAGCACACACTTTCATACATCTGAATATATTTGTGCTTACGCCAGATTCAGGGTTTTTGGCGTGAGCATGAAGCCCCTGATGGTAGGATGTAATACAGGCTATAAAGATGGGGGACACAGTTTCTGACAGAGATGAATCATCAATATTTTTACGAGACTATTGAAAAACCATGTGACAGGTAAAGGTTTAAGTTTATTTATCCATCCATCCATCCATTTCTTCTTATCTGGAGTCGGGCCGCGGTGGCAGCAGCTCAAGCAAAGCCGCCCAGACCTCCTGATCCACACACACCTCCCCCAGCTCCTCCGGGGGAACCCCAAGGCGTTCCCAAGCCAGCCAAGAGATGTAGTCCCTCCAGCGTGTCCTGGGTCTTCCCCGGGGCCTCCTCCCAATGGGACGTGCCCGGGACACCTCTCCAGCGAGGCGTCCAGGGGGCATCCAGAAAAGATGCCCGAGCCACCTCAACTGACTCCTTTCGACGTGGAGGAGCAGCTGCTCGACTCCGAGCTCCTCCCGAGTGACCGAGCTCCTCACTCTATCTCTAAGGGAGCGCCCAGCCACCCTGCGGAGGAAGCTCATCTCAGCCACCTGTACTCGCGATCTCGTTCCTTCAGTTATGAGCCAAATCTCATGACCATAGGTGAGGATCGGAACGTAGATCGATCGGCAAATCGAGAGCTTTGCCCCCCTACTCAGCTCTCTCTTCACCACGACGGTCCGATACAGCGACCGCATCACTGCAGATGCTGCACCGATCCGTCTATCGATCTCACGCTCCATCCGTCCCTCACTCGTGAACAAGACCCCGAGATACTTCAACTCCTCCACTTGAGGCAAGGACACACCACCGACCTGAAGAGGGCAAAGCACCTTTTTCCGGTCGAGAACCATGGCCTCAGATTTGGAGGTGCTGATTCTCATCCCGGACGCTTCACACTCGGCTGCAAACCGCCCCAGTGCACGCTGAATGTCCTGATTTGACGAAGACAACAGAACCACATCATCCGCAAACAGCAGAGACGAGATTCTGTGGTTCCCAAACCAGACCCCCTCTACACCCTGGCTGCGCCTAGAAATTCTGTCCATAAAAATAATGAACAGAACCGGTGACAAAGGACAGCCCTGGTGGAGGCTAAATTTTATTTATTGTAAAACAAAACAACCCAACTTCTGATATGAATGAAAAAGTGTGTTAAATGCAGTCCATTTACTATCTCCTCCTACTCCTCCAGCACTAGTCCAGTTTCTGCTGTGCCTTGTTGGGTGATGGCACAGGTGGTGGTCGTCGTTCACCTGGGCCACGACCGATCCGGTATAGCAATTTAATTGGTGACCTCCATATTTGGTTTGGTAAAATTTTGCCAGATGCCCTTCCTGATGGACTCATACAGTAACGTCACCAGTGTTAAATTAACACTGACAGTGTACATATGGTCCCACTATGGCCAGAATAGGACCATATGTACACTGGCAGTGTTAATTTAATACTGCCAGTATTAGTTTTACACTGGTGATTTTACTGTGCAGTTGTTCGGGCTGGAGACAGATGTCACAGACCGAACGGTCCCCACAAAAAATCGCTCCGCCCTGCCTTCACCGCGCATGCGTCATTTCTGAGCGTCACAGAGGAAGCAATCAGAGCGCCGCAGCAGCTGCTGCTGCGCCTACATCATTTCAGAATGTCAGTAACAACTCACCAAATATTGCCTCGTTTTCTGGTTAAAACGTCCTTTAGAATGATTTAAGAGGTTTTACTTTGTCATCTGATAGTTAATAATCACATTATTCCCTTTGATGGCTTTGGGTACAGAGATTCAGTCTCAGAGAGTCAGGCTCAGACGTGCTGCTGTGGTCGCAGATGACGCATGCACAGTGAAGGCAGGGCGGAATGATTTTTAGTGGGGGACCATTCGGTCTGCGACACCGGCACTCAGAATGTCCTGGTTGTATCCCCACATGGCCAAGATTTGACTAAACTTCCGTTGTCCCGTTTCTTCCTCTATCATTTGCCTGGGCTTGGAATTGGCACTAATTGCCTTTATTTTGCGTTGCCCTCTTTCAAGGAAGATGGAGTTCATCTGAATGTGTGTGTGGTGTACCGGTTTAATCCTGTGCTTTGTCTTTTCCTGTTTCAGGTGTGCTGCATGTGGAAAGAACTAAGGAGTTGTACTGGAATTTGTTGAGTGTGTTTGACAAACTCATTCTTCCAACTCATGATTGCTGCCACGTCCAGTACTCGCTGTTTTACCTCTGCAGTCTTCGACTGGTTGGTACTTCCCTCATACTAGCACTGTCTTCTCGTCTCCGTCATAGGTGTCTTGCTGGCTTCCCTCACTCATTAAACATACCACAGCAAAAACTGAAAAACAGGTGAATTTCCTGTACTGTTGCTCAAGGAAGTGTTAAACATTTGACATTTCCTGATTCAGTGTCGATTTTCCACTGAATTCCCATGAGATCTCCTCTATTCCTACAAGATCTTCTCCTTTTTTTTTTTTAATTTTGTTTTCTTCACTCACTCACTCACTCATCTTCAATTGCTTATCCAGGATCGGGTCGTGGGGCAACAGCTCCAGCAGGGACCCCAGACTTCCCTTTCCCGGGACACATTGACCACCTCTGACTGGGGGATCCTGAAGTGTTCTCAGACCAGTGTACAAATATAATCTCTCCACTTAGTCCTGGGTCTTCCCCGGGGTCTCCTCCCAGATGGGCATGCCTGGAACACCTCCCTAGGGAGGTGCCCAGGAGGCATTCTTACCAGATGCCTGAACCACCTCAGCTGGCTCTTTTCAATGTGAAGGAGCAGCGGCTTTACTCCGAGCTCCCCACGGATGACCGAACTTCTCACCCTGGCTCTAAGGGAGAAACCAGCCACCCTCCTGAGAAAGCCCATTTTGGCTGCTTGTACCCGCAATCTAGTTCTTTTTGTCATGATCCAACCCTCATGACCATAGGTGAGAGTAGGAACGAAGATTGGCCAGTAGATCGAGAGCCTCGCCTTTTGGCTCAGCTCCCTTTTCGTCACAACAATACAGTATAGTGAATGCAGCACCGCCCCTGATGCACTGATTCTCCAGCCAATCTCATGCTCCATCATCCCCTCACTTGTGATCAAGACCCCGAGGTACTTGAACTCCTACACTTGGGGCAAGACCTCATTCCCTACCCGGAGTAGGCAATCCATCAGTTTCCTCCTGAGAACCATGGCCTCAGATTTAGAGGTGCTGATCCTCATCCCAGCAGCTTCACACTTGGCTGCGAACCGATCCAGTGAGTGTTGGTCACTGACTGATGAATCCAACAGGACCACATCATCTGCAAAAAGCAGAGATGAGATCCTGAGCCCAACAAACGGGAAACCCTCCTCCCCCCGACTACACCTCGGTATCCTGTCCATGAATATCACAAACAGGATTGGTGATAAGGTGCAGCCCTGGCGGAGGCCAACCCCCACCGGAAACAAGTCAGACTTACTGCTGAGCACCCGAACACAGCTCTCACTTTGTGAGTACAGAGATTGGATGGCCCTGAGAAGATTGGAAGGCCCTCACTCCATACTCCCACAGCACCTCCCACAGTATTTCCTGGTGTCACGTACAATTCTTTCCGTCTCGCTTAGAAAACAGCGCTTGGAACTAACAGCGCTTGGAACTTGAGGTGGATGGATGATGAAAGAACCAAAACACCTTCGCAATTTACGTCGATATTGTGATGATTTCTTCATTTACAGCAGCTTCATTAAACAAATGTACTCGAATGATTATCAGCATGACGGCAGTTGCCAGTTATGGCTTCTGAAACAAGGGAGAAAAAAAAGAAACAGCACAGTTTAGCTGAAGCATTAGTGGACGTACGTGACACTGGTGGGAAATACACACGTGGAACAAGAGGTGAAGCTCTTAACAGACAGAATATTTTACGTCCACTAATGCTTCAGCTGAACGGTGCTGTTTCTTTTTTTTTTCCTGCCTTGTTTTAGAAGCCATAACTGGCAACTGTCTTCTAGTGTTATTGGAGGTTAGCCTGTAAGCTCGCCGTCGTGCTCATAATCATTTGAGTACATTTGTTTAATGAAGCTGCTGTAAATGAAGAAATTCATCAAAATATCGACATAAATTACGAACCTGTTTTGCTTCATTCATCATCCATCCACCTCAAGTTCCAAGCGCTGTTTTCTAAGCGAGATGGAAAGAATTGTACGGTGGAAAGAATTGTACGTGATACCGGGGTACCCGATCATACGCCTTCTCCAAGTCCACAAAACACATGTAGGCTTGATGGGCATACTCCCAGGCACCCTCCTAGTGCAGCAAATAACTGAAACAATCGTCCAAATGGTGATACAAGCACCAAAGTTGGCACAACTACTCCTTCGACATTACTCTTTTGAAAAAACTGACTGGCCACTTGAATTTTCAGTAGGCGGCCAGGTAGAGGTCAATTGAAGAATTACACAGGGGTCAAAATTAAAAATGCGGAAATCATTTTGAAAACTACACATTATTTGTCTGATCGTAAAGGTTTCAAAAAGGTATAGTTTAGACTATCTATGACTGAATGATCAGGAGTTATGGGGTACAAACAGCAACAATGGTAGCAAAGGTCAGTTTCAGTTTGTACAGGGGTCAGAAGTTAAAGTTTCTTCTGATATAACCACATGGGAAAGGGATTTCTTTGGGAAAGCTTCGGCAAGCACTACAATATGGAGTTACATTCACAAATGCCGTGTTGACTCTGGGCTCAGAGGCATCTGAGTTGGACCATCACACAGTGGAAATGTGTATTGTGGTCAGACAAATCAGTATTAAAGATTTATTAAATTATTTTTGGAAGAAAAAACACTGTGTGTTCCAGACCAAAGACAAAAAGGACCATCAGGACTGTTACCAGCAACAAGTCCAAAAGCCAGTGTCTGTCCTGGTCTGGGGTTGTCAGTCCCCTCTGTGATGGCAACATGAATGCAGAAAAGTACACTGAGATTTTAGAGCAACACATGCTGCCTCCAAGATGACGTATTTTCCAGAGACTTCCATGCAGTACAAAACCACATTCTGCACAAGTGACAATGACTGACTGCAGAAGAAAAGGGTACAGGTGCTGGACTGCCGGGTTAGAGAAATATTTTTTGAGCCTACTGGTCAGGACCAGCAGCACTAATTTTGTTACTGGTCCTCCTGGTCCAAGATAGTGGCCCCAGGTACAGTTGTATGCAAAAGTTTGGGCCCCCCTGATAATTTCCATGATTTTCCTTTATAAATCATTGGTTGTCTGGATCAGAAATTTCAGTTAAATATATCATATAGTAGACAAACACACTGATATTTGAGAAGTGAAATGAAGCTTATAGGATTTACAGAGTGTGCAATAATTATTTAAAGAAAATTACACAGGTGCATAAATTTGGGCACCCTTGTCATTTTATTCCTTTGAATACATTTGTCACTAATTATTGCAACACAAAATTGGTTTGGTAAGCTTACTGACCCTTGACCGTCTTACACAGGTGAATCCAATCATGAGAAAAGGGTATTTAAGGTGGTCATTTGCAAATGTTTCCCCTCTTTGCATCTCTTCTAATGAGTGGCAACATGGGAGCCTCTAAACAACTCTCAAATGGCATGAAAACAAAGATTGTTCAACATCATGGTTTAGGGGAAGGATACAAAAAGCTATCTCAGAGATTTCAGCTGTCAGTTTCCACTGTGAGGAACATAGTGAGGAAATGGAAGACCACAGGCACAGTAATAGTTGAGGCCCGAAGTGGCAGGCCAAGAAAAATCTCAGATAAACCGAAGTGAAGGGTGGTGAGAACAGTCATAGTCAACACACAGACCTGCTCCAAAGACCTACAACATGATCTTGCTGAAGATAGTGTCTCTGTGCATCGTTCAACTGTACAGCGCACTGTGCACAAAGAGATGCTGTATGATGCTGCAATGCAGAGGAAGCCTTTTCTGCCTACACGCCACAGAGTCACTTGAGGTATGCTAAAGCACATTTGGATAAGCCAGCTTCATTTTGGAATAAGGTGCTGTGAACTGATGAAACTACAAGTGAATTATTATATTATTATTATTATAAGGGGCAGTATGCATGGCTGAAAAAGAACACAGCATTCCAAGAAAAACACTTGCTACCTACAGTAAAATTTGGAGGTGGTTCCATCATGCTGTGGGGCTGTGTGGCCAGTGCAAGTACTGGGAATCTTGTTAAAGTTGAGGGTCGCATGGATTCCAGTCAATATCAACAGATTCTTGAGAGCAGTGTTCATGAATCAGTGACAAAGTTGAAGTTGCGCCGGGGCTCGATCTTTCAACAAGACGACCCTAAACACTGCGCAAAATCTACTAAGGCATTCATGCAGAGGAACAAGTACAGTGTTCTGGAATGGCCATCTCAGTCCCCAGACCTGAATATTATTGAAAATCTGTGGTGTGATTTTAAGTGGGCTGTCCATGCTCGGAAACCAACAAACCTGAGATGTTTTGTAAAGAAGAATGGTCCAAAATACCTTCAACCAGAATCCAGACTCTCATTGGAAGCTGTAGGAAGCATTTAGAGGCTGTTATTTCTGCAAAAGGAGTATCTACTAAATATTGATGTATTTTTTTCTGTTGGGGTGCCCAAATTTATGCACCTGCCTAATTTTGTTAAAAGAATTATTGCACACTTTCTGTAAATCCTATAAACTTCATTTCACTTCTCAAATATCAGTGTGTTTGTCTGATTTATGATATATTTAACTGAAATTGCTGATCCAGACAACCAATGATTTATAAAGGAAAATCATGGAAAATCATGGAAATTAGTAAATTAAACTTTGTAATTTTAATTAAACTTTGTAATAAAAGACGTGCGGAGGCATTCGCGCGTCTGGACGGAGCCGCTAATGGCGGAGAACAAAAGCAAGTCCGTGTTGGAAGTCTCACAGGACATGTTGTGACATGCCCAGCTCTCCACAATTTCTCGGATACTCACTCGACTAAAAAGCCACCGAAAGCCGTCTGAATCTTCTGAATTGTGGAATGGTGCTTTTGTTCTCCGCCATTAACGGCTCTGTCCCGACGCGCGAATGCCTCCACACGTCTTTCGTTACAAAATCTCCTGTAACAGTGGAATCTGCTGAAAAATGGCTGATGTCCACCTCTTGTGCCATTTCTCTGGTAGTCAGACGACGTCCCGGATCAACACAGCATTCAGTTTGGAAATGATCTGGACGTTTCAGCCTGTCGATTGCCGCTCTGAGCGCGGCGCGCCCTGCGCCATTGTGGGCCGTCTTTAAACTGACTGTACCACTCCTTAATCTCTGTGATGCCCATGCAATCTTCACCGAAAGCCATCTGAATTTTCCAAATGGTTTCCACCTGGCTGTCTCTCAGAGTTCCTGAAAACATTTTCATGTAGCAAAGCGGCAGTCGCTCAGCCATTTTTCCTGACAATGAAATCCGACAAGAGGGGTGGACCAGTGCTCACTCAAAGCCTGCTCACAGGCGAATGACGCAACCGACAGGCGTGAAAAAAGTCACACATGCGCACGAAGGTTCAAGCTTGGCTGATGCAATCACACGATTCAAATCCATATAGTTTTTGAAAAAAATAAAAAAGATCGGATACTTTTCTAACAGACCTCGTATTAGTTACACAGTTACTTTATAGAGTTACTTCATTAGCAGCTGCTGACAACTTGTAATTAGTAATCTAATGGTTACTCTTAAGATTGAGTAGTCAGGCTGATTGTACTGGAGGTGTTGATGCTGTCTGGATCTCTCAGGGTCTGTGGTGGTTGAAGTTCTCCTGTGATTTGTGACTGCCTGGACTCCCTGACACGGACTACAGGTGCTGTGGTTCTGGTGGAAGCTTCCAGGTTTTGGGCGTGGGCCCTCTCCACTGCTCCGATGGTCCTCCGTAGCTTGTACCGGGCTCTGTTCTACTTCACTCCATCTCCTGACTTGATGGCTTTCCTGATGTTCTCTTTTATGTCCACATATGAACCAGCTTATGTCGTCTCTCTATCTCACATCATCGGTGGCTTCTTTGAAATTGCTCTAGTCTGTGGCCTGGAAGCAGCCCTGCTGGCCGGCCTGTGCACTGCCAGTCCAGGTGTTAACAGCCACATTTCACAGAGACACAGCATGGAGCCATCCCCTGTGTCCTTCATCCTCTGGAAATCTGAGCGTGGACTTCCTCTGTTTTATTTTCCAGAGATTAAATGTTTGGAAACGGTATGACCGGGAGCATTAGCCTTCTACTGCTAACCCGGCGCCGGAGCATTTGATCAGCTCATCCCCATCTGCTGCACCTCCGCTTTGACCCGTTTTTGGCAGGAGAGCTCCCTGTTGGGGGCCGGTGTTGCCGACCGAAGGCCCCCCCTAAAAATCGGTCCCCCTTTCCGTCATTTCTGAGCTGATTATCACCTCGTTTCTGCTTCAAACTGACTTTAGAATGATTTAAGAGCTTTTACTTTGTCATCTAATGGTTAATAATCACAGTAATCACCTTGATCACTTTGGGTGTAGAGAATCAGACCCAGAGAGTCAGACTCAGACAGATGTGCAGTGAACGCAGGGTGAATCAATTTTTGGAGGTGCCCGTTAGTTCGGTGACACCGGCCTCGCTGGAGTCAACATAGCACGTTAGCTCAGGTTTTGAGTCCAGCGTGTTCGGATCGAATGCACTCTTGTTGCTTTGTCATAAGCTCGCCCGCTCTTAGAACCGGTAAGTCAGCACGAAAGAGCAAAAAAATGGTAAATAAACAGACTGCATTTATACTGCTTTTCCATCTGCATCAGACGCTTAATATACAAGTAATGAATGTTTGAGTTCAGTGGTACAAATATTCCATGAGGTGAAAAATTAAATATTCGTTCCATTGAAAGAATGTAAAAACATTCATAATTTGTTTTATATAACGGCTAAAATAGATCCTTGTCATTTGATATTTTTTTAATTTATAAACAACAGAAAAGGGACTTACATTTTGGTGTTCTGTAACATGTGGTCCAGTGATGCTGTGCACTGACTTTAGACTTCCATAAAAAAAAGACTTTGTGTAGTTCCTCAGTCCAGCCAAAAATCACATCAGCGTTTCATGTGAACAGCTCTTCATGCATTCAGACGGCTTACAGTGGAGTGGATTTTGTGTGTGTGTGTGTGTGTGTGTGTGTGTGTGTGTGTGTGTGTGTGTGTGTGTGTGTGTGTGTGTGTGTGTGTGTGTGTGTGTGTGTGTGTGTGTGTGTTACAAGAATTAGCAGCGTCAGTTAGCTCAGTCAGATCGTGTCGTCCCCCGCGCACGCATGCACACATGCAACCTGGTTGATTGACCGTACGTCCTCAGTGCCGCGCATGTGTGGGTGCGCACGAGGACGGGCACGTGCGTGTGTGTGCACAGTGCAATTGTACCAAACGTATGGAACCTAAATTTGCACTCTGTTTGTGATGCAACACAAATGGGATGAATTAATCCGTGTCATGTAACATACAAAGCACCAATCAAATGACAAGGATCCACTCAGCCATTTATATAATGTTAATAAAAGAAAACAAAAACAAAAACAAAAAAACAAAAATCAATGAAAGTGACAAAAATAAAAAATGACCTTGCAACAAATACACACCCCATCTCTCCCCACCCACCCCAGGACCGCTGAGTAACCGATACTCACTCCTTCAGTTACTAACAACCATAAAGTAATCTCAGACTGCTTCACACCAATCACACGGGCAGTGGACACCTCTAGGTAGATGACATCAAGGAATGTCAGAGAGAGTTTATCTGTGCATTACCGTCTTGAGGCAGCCAGTTTTTTAGCGGCTGTAAGCCCGGCCAGAATAAGTTTATTTTTATGTAGGGGGACAGACATTTTGGACAAGTCATTTAACAATAAAACAGGTATAGATAGAGGAACATTCAAACCAAATATATCAGTTAACAGCAGGAGACCTTCTTCCAGAAAAATGCTACATCTATGTAAATGTACCAGGGACACCAACTGGGCATAAGCAAGAATCTGGTCAAAGACCCATCATGTGCAACCTTCTGGGGGTCAGATAAGTTCTATGAGCAAAGTTGAAATGAATTTGTTGGTGATCTGGATTATGTGAGGAGAGCTGTACATAATACCAAACCACATCCCAGTCAGACTCAGGGTCAAGCCCTGGGACAAACAGAGTCCAGTGGAAGGTTGGTATAAAAGGACTCAAGTAATCCATGATTAAAAAAATATACATATATCTTTGGTTCACGCTGTCTGCAGTGAAATAGTTTGTTTTTCACACCATCCTCACCTTTTCTGATTTGGCGTGATGAGTAACTGTGTGCTGCACCGTTGTTTTGGTGCATGTGAACGACGCGTTTCTGGCTTTCTGTGTTCTAGGCCCTGGCTGAAGCCTTTCTAGACCACCTGTGGAAAATCCTGCAGAGCCCCGCCCAGCCAGCCGTCCTCCGCCAGGCTGCTGCTGGATACTTCGGAAGCTTCCTCGCCCGAGCCAAATTCATCCCCGTGCCGTGAGTTTGTACTCAGTCTTATTGTTCTGCTTCCATAAAGCGGGCCAGGCTCAGGGGGTTAGTAAACCAGGCCAGGCTGCCTCCCGTGGAGCTTCCATGGTGACGGAAAAAGCAGCAGCCATGTCTGGGCTGTTCTGAAAGAGAACTAGTAACAAACCACCAAACGCACCCCCACATAGCCAGTGAAGACCAGGATACAGAGACCTGTTTTCAGGGGAAACATGACCATGTGCTCCTTCCAGGTCCCCCGTCACTGCTCGTCTCCTGCTACTGCCGTGTGCGTGCTGCTCCACCAGTTGTGGAGGAACTACTTTCTTTTTTCCTGCAGTACTGAAAAACGACTGTCACTGCATTTTTCTAATTTAGTCAACATGATCCTTAAGGTCCTGTCACACCTTGATGATTTATCCTGCGCGTGACGACTGTATTAAAAACGCTGGCACATGTTGTCGTACGTCTAATAAATTAATGCAGCTGTCACACCTTGACGATTAGCCAGCGTATGCTAACAGAACAGTTCGGGTTGGTACTGCACCGTGTGGTGTGCATCAGAAACGGAGTAATTTATCATTATTTTATTTTTTATTTTCATTTTTTATCTTGGTGGACCAGTTTCACTGCGTACAGAATGCTGATGAATGGACTGGCTGTGGGAAATGCTGCCATGAATGAATGGAGCGCTGTCTCTTTGCTTCCTGGTCAGCGGATCTGATCAGGTCTGATCAAGTCATCACAGACTTGAATAATAAAATGCTGTGATTATTTAAACTTTTAAAGCGCCAGTCACCGTGATCAGGTGTGAAGGAAGTGCTGATCTGTTGGTGTGGTTATCAGCACTTTAAATATTTAAACAGTGCATTAATCAAGGTGTGATCGCCCTGATCAATCTGGTCGCCTGATGATCACACCACAACAACGGCGCTTTAAAAGTTTAAATCATCACAGCTAGGGATGCACTGATCCCGATACCAGTATCAGGTATCGGCTCAATCCCGTATGTATTTATCTGTACTTGTAATCATAAAACTGCTGTGATACTAGACACCAGATACTCCTTTACAGCGGCGTGATGTCAACCTCTCAATGTGTTGTGTTTGTATTGTGGGTTGATCGCGGCAGCCAGTGGGCAGGCGGAGGTCACGGTTTGACTGAACTGCCCACTTCACTCATTGAAGCCTTTGATACTGTGAGCTTGTCACCTGTTTTCTGCTCAGAGTTGAGAGCAGTTGTCGTCTCTCAAAGCGCGCTGACGGCAGCACACCTGCACTGAGCTTTACTCAGACATTTTTATGCTTTTTTTTTTTTTCTTTAAAACTCCGTGCAAATACGTGTGGGTCCTTAATGAAAACAGCTGATCCGCATGCACTAAATGCTAATGCTTTATTTTTCCACCCAAATGCACCTAAAGTCTTTTTCTGATTATGATGTGAAGTGAAAAAAAGTGCTGAAAAACATTTAAAAAAATCCCTACCTCTCAATCTGGTCGTGCTTTTTCCAGAAATACGTTGTCAATTGTTCCTGCTCAGACGGCAAACCAGGGCCGAATCCAGACGGAAAGGGGCGAGGGCATGTTTCCCCTCCACACCCTTATGATCTTCTGCTTACAATGGATTTGGACACCACTATGGTTCTGTTGCTGTTAGATCTCAGTGCTGCATTTGATATCGTGGATCATCATATTCTACTTGACAGGCTGGAAAATCATTTTGGGATTACTGGGGGTGCCCTTGCATGGCTGATGTCATACTTGACCAGTTGTTCTCACTGTGTTTTGTACTGTAACACTACCTCTAACCTTAGTGACATGAAATTTGGGGTTCCACAGGGGTCCGTCTTAGGCCCCCTGCTTTTCTCCCTTTATATAGCACCTCTTGGGCACATATTGCGGCGTTTTGGGATTACCTTTCACTGCTATGCAGATGACAGTTATACATGCCGATAACTGCTGGTAATCTCATTCACATAAAATCCTTAGAAGATTGCCTTGCCGCAGTGAGAAGTTGGATGTCTAGAAACTTCCTGCTTTTAAACTCTGATAAGACTGAAATGATGGTTCTTGGTTCAGTGAGACATCGGCATCAATTTGACCAGTTAATGCTCAGCCTAGGCTCGTGTGTCATACATCACACTGACAAAGTGAGGAACCTTGGGGTCATTTTTGATCCTTTGTTGTTCTTTGGCCTCCACATTAGAAATATTACTAGGACTGCTTTCTTCCACCTGTGAAATATAGCGAAGATTCGTCCCATCCTGTCTACGGCTGATGCTGAGACCCTGATCCATACGTTTATCTCTTCTAGATTGGACTACTGCAATGTTCTATTTTCTGGTTTACCACAGTCCAGCATTAGGGCTCTCCAATTGGTTCAAAATGCTGCAGCCAGACTTTTGAAGCCGAAAGTTTGACCACATTACACCCATTTTGGCGTCTCTTCACTGGCTTCCTGTCCCAGTGAGATCAGATTTTAAGGTTCTGCTACTAACCTATAAAATTATTCATGGACTGGCACCTCCCTACCTAGCTGACCTAATTAAACCTTACGTACTGGCCCGGGCTTTACGTTCTCAGGGTGCAGGAATACTTTGTGTCCCTAAGGTGAATAAGAAGTCTGTGGGTCACAGAGCTTTCTCTTATTGTGCCCCTGTTCTTTCTCTTATTGTGCCCCTGTTCTGTGGAATGATCTCCCTGCGTCAATAAAACAGTCAGATTCTGTGGAGACTTTCAAGTCCAGACTTAAGATGCACTTATTTTCCCTTTCATATGGCTAGCATACTGGTACAGTTTTGTTTTACGCTTTTTACTCTTTTAATTCATTTTACTAGTAAACAAAGCGGGCTGCGGCGTCAACTTTACATAAATTCTGGGTCTTTCACGGCTAGTGGCCGTCGATCACCTTAGTATTTCTTCTGTTTTTCTTGTTGTTTAATGCTGACAAATTATACTGTATTTCTTGTCTTTCTGATGCCTGATTCTGTTTTTTTTCTCTCTGGATGGAGCTGCACCTTAAACAGAGATGGGAGTTGTATTCGTGTTGGCGATCCTCCTGTCCTGTGCACCAACAGCATTTCCTGTATTTTGTTTTGTGAATTGTTCTGTAATTTATGTCTGTATCATGGCCCAAGCAGAGGGTCACCCCTTTGAGTCTGGTCTGCTTGAGGTTTCTTCCTCAGAGGGAGTTTTTCTTACCACTGTTGCTCTGGGGGTTGGTAAGGTTAGACCTTACCTGTGTGAAGCACTTTGAGGCAACTCTGTTGTGATTTGGCGCTATATAAATGAAAATAAATTGAAATAAATTGAAATTGAACTACTAATACTATAATAAAATAATTTTAACAATTAAAATGTTGAGGAAGACTTTAAATGTTAGAAAGAATTTAATAGTTACATTTGTAAACAATGTAGATTATAAATTGTAGGTTTTACTGTTACACTGCTGTCAACATTTAAAAATGAGGTCAAGAAAGATGTCTTTATTTTATTTTTTATCAAACACTCTATCAATGAGTACCCAAATGTATGTACTCGTACTTGTACTCAGTCTGGGAAAACGTAGTATTGATGTATCACTAATCAGAGCGCGTCTGTGTGTTCAGAGCACAGCACCGGCTGAGAAACGCACCTGGAGCAGAAAAACCACTGAGGGACTTGATTTAAAACGCTGCGTTTCCAGCCGTGAATTATAGTATTTTCAGAGGCCGTTTTAAAAAATCAGGAGCTTTATGTGAGTTTATGTCCGTGTGTGATGGTGAACTGGACTGAAATGAACAGATCAGATTTACTCCGTCTCTGTGAATGAAACAGTCTGTCTGCATGAGGACACAGCTTTCAGCCAATCAGTGACCAGCATTAATGGACAGATTTAGACTTATGAGTAAATTACAAGAAACGTGTGCCAACAATCACATAACTGACCTACAACTGATGTCCAGCATGTGCGGGACATGTGAGTCACACGCTGACATGCGTTGAAAATTTTCAGCATGTCCAAATTTTATTGAGGAGCTCAGCTTATTAGGACGAACATCAGTGAGCTTCAGCGTGTTTCAACATGCTCTTAACTTATAAAAAAAAACTTACCCATAACTTATTGGACTTATGCCTGTGTTTTTTAATACGGTTGGCATATGCTAGCTAAATCGTCAAGGTGTGAGTGGGCCTTTAAGCGTCGGTTCTCTTGACATCCCAGCAGAGGTATCAGGATTATCCACTACAGAATCAAACCAGACAGGATCAGAGATCACTGTCGCAGGCCTGGACTAAGACCAAAGGTCAGCCGTTAGGACTTGGAAGATCAGGTTCAAAGTTCAGTGATCAGGATCTATGTTCAGTGATCATGATCAAAGATGAGTTATCAGGATCTTAGAACAATGAATGGAATAAAAGGTCAGTTACACTCACGGGTGAGGATTAATACCAAAGGTCAGCAATTAGGGCTCAAGAGATCAGGATCAAAGTTCAGTGATGAGTGCCAGTGATCGTGATCAGACATCAGTAATCAGGATCAAGGATCACTGAACATGATCAGAGATCACTGAATGGGATAAAAGGTCAGCGGCCACTGTCAGAAATCAGGATTAATACCAAAAGTCATCGATTTGGACTCAGGAGATCAGGATCAAAGTTCAGTGATCAGGATCAAGGTTCAGTGATCATTCAGTGATCAAGGACAAAGTTCAGCAATCAGGCTCAGAGTGCAGTGATCAGGATCAGAGAACACTGGACTGGATAAAAGGTCACAGGGCAGGATTAATACCAAAGGTCAGCAATTAGGACTTAGGAGATCAGGGTCAGAGTTCAGTGATCAGGTTTGAAGTTCATTGATCAGGATCAGAGATCACTGAACTGGATCAGAGATCACTGAATGGGATAAAAGGTCAATTATGGTCACGAGCCAGGATTAATACCAAAGGTCAGCAATTAGAGCTCAGGAGAACAGGATCAAAGTTCAGTGATCAGATCGAAGTTCATTGATCAGGATCAGAGATCACTGATCAAAGCTCAGCAGTTAGGACTCTGGAGATCATGATCAAACATCACCAATTACAATCAAAAGGTTAGTGATCAGGATCTGAGTTTTTGTATGTTTTATTTATTTTATCCAGGCGGTCCCATTGAGATTACAAACCTCTTTTTCAAGGGAGACCTGGCCAAGACAGGCAGCGACATAAAATAAGCACAATTACAGACATAACATAAAAATAACATTAGAAGAACACATACAGTAAAAAGGGTATCAGTAACCAGCACGGTGGCGTAGTGGTTAGCACTGTTGCCTCACAGCGAGAAGGTTGTGGGTTCAATTCCCGTGGCCTTTCTGTGTGGAGTTTGCATGTTCTCCCCGTGTTTGCGTGGGTTTCCTCCGGGTGCTCCGGTTTCCTCCCACATCCAAAGACATGCAGGTTAGGTGGATTGGAATCTTTAAAGTTGTTCGTAGGTGTGTGTGTGTGTCTGTGTTTGCTTGTCTATTTGTGGCCCTGCGACAGACTGGCGTCCTGTCCTTGGTGTACCCCGCCTCACGCTCTATGACTGCTGGGATAGGCTCCAGCCCCCCCGCGACCCTTAATTGGACTAAGCGGTAGAAGATGGATGGATGGATGGGTATCAGTAACAATTTTAAAACTACACCGACTTCAACTCATTGCACCGAATTAAAAGCATGGACAAATCAAAGAAGCTGCCTCTAAGTCTTTAAGCTTAGCTTTAAACTCATTCAGAGAAACTAGGCAGTGAAGTTGTAAAGTATCTTGCAGGTTGTTCCATGCAGTGGGGCAGAATAAGCAAATGCCTTATTCCCAAAGCTCAGTACGAACGTTTGGAACTGAAAGTATGTGAAGGTCATCAGAGCACAAAGAATATTGTCCAGCAGTCCGTGGCTTGGTAAGGACACAAAGGTAACATGGAAGCCGACCTAAAATCACCTTGTATATGACAATATACCAATGATGAAGCCTGCGGGTGGCCTCAGAAGGCCGTCCCACCCGAGAATACAACTCGCAATGATGAGTCAGGACTTTACAATTTGTTATAAATCTCAAGGCGGCATGGTAAGCTGTATCAGTTCTGTGAAAGACACTGAGCAGAGGCACGCATGTAAAAAACATCACCATCATCCAGCACTGATGAAAGAAAAAAAAGTGGCAGCAACAAGCCGCTTTTTACATTAAAAGAAAAACACAACTTATTGCGAAAATAAAAACCCAATTTCATTCTCAATTTTTTCACAAGTTGAAGAACGTGCTGTGAAATTTAGGGAGTCATCAATTAAAATACCCAGATATTTATCAGAACTAACAGTCTCAGTCCTTCCGTCCAGGGTGACCACAGCAGGGACGTGTGCTCTGAGCTTCGAGTTACTAAAGATGATGACTTTGGTCTTTTCAGCATTAAGAACAAGCTTTAGCTGATGAAGGTTACCCTGGATAACATTAAAAGCATCCTGCAAGTGCTTAATGGCCAGGGCAAGAGTAGATGCACAGCAGTAAATGAGTGTGTCATCTGCATAGAAATGAACATTAGCATCAGACACATTTTGACCCAGATTATTTATATATATAGTGTAAATAAAAGCGGGCCTAAAATATAACCCTGTGGTACACCCTTGGAGACTGATACAAATTCAGAGTATATTCCATCAAGTGAAATGCACTGAGATCTGTCACTAAGATAGTCAGAAAACCAGGCAACCAATTGCTCCGAAAGTCCTGACTGCAAAAATCTAAGCTTTAAGACATCACGATCAACCGTATCAAAAGCTTTAGACAAATCTATAAAGAGCAACGCATCAAAGGACCAAAGTTCAGTGATTAGGATCAAACATCAGTGATTAGGACAAAGTTCAGTGATTAGGATCAAACATCAGTGATTAGGATCAAACATCAGTGATTAGGACCAAAGTTCAGTGATTAGGACCAAACATCAGTGATTAGGATCAAACATCAGTGATTAGGACCAAACATCAGTGATTAGGATCAAACATCAGTGATTAGGACCAAACATCAGTGATTAGGACCAAAGTTCAGTGATTGGGATCAAACATCAGTGATTAGGACCAAAGTTCAGTGATTAGGATCAAACATCAGTGATTAGGACCAAAGTTTAGTGATTAGGATCAAACATCAGTGATTAGGACCAAAGTTCAGTGATTAGGATCAAATATCAGTGATTAGGACCAAAGTTTAGTGATTAGGATCAAACATCAGTGATTAGGACCAAAGTTCAGCGATTAGGATCAAACATCAGTGATTAGGACCAAAGTTCAGTGATTAGGATGAAACATCAGTGATTAGGATCAAAGTTCAGTGATTAGGATCAAACATTAGCGATTAGGACCAAAGTTCAGTGATTAGGATCAAACATCAGTGATTAGGATCAAACATCAGTGATTAGGACCAAAGTTCAGCGATTAGGATGAAACATCAGTGATTAGGACCAAAGTTCAGCGATTAGGATCAAACATCAGTGATTAGGACCAAAGTTCAGCGATTAGGATCAAACATCAGTGATTAGGACCAAAGTTCAGCGATTAGGATTAAACATCAGTGATTAGGACCAAAGGTCAGTGATTAGGATCAAACATCAGTGATTAGGACCAAAGTTTAGTGATTAGGATCAAACATCAGTGATTAGGACCAAAGTTCAGTGATTAGGATCAGACATCAGTGATTAGGACCAAAGTTCAGTGATTAGGATCAAACATCAGTGATTAGGACCAAAGTTCAGCGATTAGGATTAAACATCAGTGATTAGGACCAACGTTCAGTGATTAGGATCAGACATCAGTGATTAGGACCAAAGTTAAGTGATTAGGATCAAACATCAGTGATTAGGACCAAAGTTCAGCGAATAGGATTAAACATCAGTGATTAGGACCAAAGTTCAGTGATTAGGATCAGACATCAGTGATTAGGACCAAAGTTCAGTGATTAGGATCAGACATCAGTGATTAGGACCAAAGTTCAGTGATTAGGATCAGACATCAGTGATTAGGACCAAAGTTTAGTGATTAGGATCAGACATCAGTGATTAGGACCAAAGTTTAGTGATTAGGATCAAACATCAGTGATTAGGACCAAAGTTCAGTGATTAGGATCAAACATCAGTGATTAGGACCAAAGTTCAGCGATTAGGATCAGACATCAGTGATTAGGACCAAAGTTCAGCGATTAGGATCAGACATCAGTGATTAGGACCAGAGTTCAGTGATTAGGATCAAACATCAGTGATTAGGATCAGACATCAGTGATTAGGACCAAAGTTCAGCGATTAGGATCAAACATCAGTGATTAGGAGCAAAGTTCAGTGATTAGGATCAGACATCAGTGATTAGGACCAAAGTTCAGCGATTAGGACCAAAGTTCAGCGATTAGGATTAAACATCAGTGATTAGGACCAAAGTTCAGCGATTAGGACCAAAGTTCAGTGATTAGGATTAAACATCAGTGATTAGGACCAAAGTTCAGCGATTAGGACCAAAGTTCAGTGATTAGGATCAAACATCAGTGATTAGGACCAAAGTTCAGTGATTAGGATCAGACATCAGTGATTAGGACCAAAGTTCAGCGATTAGGATTAAACATCAGTGATTAGGACCAAAGTTCAGTGATTAGGATCAGACATCAATGATTAGGACCAAAGTTCAGCGATTAGGACCAAAGTTCAGTGATGAGAGTCAAAGTTGGTGATGAGGTTCAGTTCAGTTGATTTCATTTATGTAGTGCCAAATCACAACAAAGTTGCCTCAAGGTACTTCACACAAGTCAATCAATCAATTTTTTTATATAGCGCCAAATCACAACAAACAGTTGCCCCAAGGCGCTTTATATTGTAAGGCAAGGCCATACAATAATTATGTAAAACCCCAACGGTCAAAACGACCCCCTGTGAGCAAGCACTTGGCTACAGTGGGAAGGAAAAACTCCCTTTTAACAGGAAGAAACCTCCAGCAGAACCAGGCTCAGGGAGGGGCAGTCTTCTGCTGGGACTGGTTGGGGCTGAGGGAGAGAACCAGGAAAAAGACATGCTGTGGAGGGGAGCAGAGATCGATCACTAATGATTAAATGCAGAGTGGTGCATACAGAGCAAAAAGAGAAAGAAACAGTGCATCATGGTAACCCCCCAGCAGTCTACGTCTATAGCAGCATAACTAAGGGATGGTTCAGGGTCACCTGATCCAGCCCTAACTATAAGCTTTAGCAAAAAGGAAAGTTTTAAGCCTAATCTTAAAAGTAGAGAGGGTGTCTGTTTCCCTGATCTGAATTGGGAGCTGGTTCCACAGGAGAGGAGCCTGAAAGCTGAAGGCTCTGCCTCCCATTCTACTCTTACAAACCCTAGGAACTACAAGTAAGCCTGCAGTCTGAGAGCAAAGCGCTCTATTGGGGTGATATGGTACTACGAGGTCCCTAAGATAAGATGGGACCTGAATATTCAAAACCTTATAAGTAAGAAGAAGAATTTTAAATTCTATTCTAGAATTAACAGGAAGCCAATGAAGAGAGGCCAATATGGGTGAGATATGCTCTCTCCTTCTAGTCCCCGTCAGTACTGTAGCTGCAGCATTTTGAATTAACTGAAGGCTTTTTAGGGAACTTTTAGGACAACCTGATAATAATGAATTACAATAGTCCAGCCTAGAGGAAATAAATGCATGAATTAGTTTTTCAGCATCACTCTGAGACAAGACCTTTCTGATTTTAGAGATGTTGCGTAAATGCAAAAAAGCAGTCCTACATATTTGTTTAATATGCGCTTTGAATGACATATCCTGATCAAAAATGACTCCAAGATTTCTCACAGTATTACTAGAGGTCAAGGGTAATGCCATCCAGAGTAAGGATCTGGTTAGACACCATGTTTCTAAGATTTGTGGGGCCAAGTACAATAACTTCAGTTTTATCTGAGTTTAAAAGCAGGAAATTAGAGGTCATCCATGTCTTTATGTCTGTAAGACAATCCTGCAGTTTAGCTAATTGGTGTGTGTCCTCTGGCTTCATGGATAGATAAAGCTGGGTATCATCTGCGTAACAATGAAAATTTAAGCAATACCGTCTAATAATACTGCCTAAGGGAAGCATGTATAAAGTGAATAAAATTGGTCCTAGCACAGAACCTTGTGGAACTCCATAATTAACCTTAGTCTGTGAAGAAGATTCCCCATTTACATGAACAAATTATAATCTATTAGACAAATATGATTCAAACCACCGCAGCGCAGTGCCTTTAATACCTATGGCATGCTCTAATCTCTGTAATAAAATTTTATGGTCAACAGTATCAAAAGCAGCACTGAGGTCTAACAGAACAAGCACAGAGATGAGTCCACTGTCCGAGACCATAAGAAGATCATTTGTAACCTTCACTAATGCTGTTTCTGTACTATGATGAATTCTAAAACCTGACTGAAACTCTTCAAATAGACCATTCCTCTGCAGATGATCAGTTAGCTGTTTTACAACTACCCTTTCAAGAATTTTTGAGAGAAAAGGAAGGTTGGAGATTGGCCTATAATTAGCTAAGATAGCTGGGTCAAGTGATGGCTTTTTAAGTAATGGTTTAATTACTGCCACCTTAAAAGCCTGTGGTACATAGCCAACTAACAAAGATAGATTGATCATATTTAAGATCGAAGCATTAAATAATAGTAGGGCTTCCTTGAGCAGCCTGGTAGGAATGGGGTCTAATAAACATGTTGATGGTTTGGATGAAGTAACTAATGAAAATAACTCGGAGAGAAAGAGTCTAACCAAATACAGGCATCACTGAAAGCAGCCAAAGATAACGATACGTCTTTGGGATGGTTATGAGTAATTTTTTCTCTAATAGTTAAAATTTTGTTAGCAAAGAAAGTCATGAAGTCATTACTAGTTAAAGTTAATGGAATACTCAGCTCAATAGAGCTCTGATTCTTTGTCAGCCTGGCTACAGTGCTGAAAAGAAACCTGGGGTTGTTCTTATTTTCTTCAATTAGTGATGAGTAGAAAGATGTCCTAGCTTTACGGAGGGCTTTTTTATAGAGCAACAGACTCTTTTTCCAGGCTAAGTGAAGATCTTCTAAATTAGTGAGACGCCATTTCCTCTCCAACTTACGGGTTATCTGCTTTAAGCTACGAGTTTGTGAGTTATACCACGGAGTCAGGCACTTCTGATTTAAAGCTCTCTTTTTTTAGAGGAGCTACAGCATCCAGAGTTGTCTTCAATGAGGATGTAAAACTATTGACGAGATACTCTATCTCACTTACAGAGTTTAGGTAGCTACTCTGCACTGTGTTGGTATATGGCATTAGAGAAGATAAAGAAGGAATCATATCCTTAAACCTAGTTACAGCGCTTTCTGAAAGACTTCTAGTGTAATGAAACTTATTCCCCACTGCTGGGTAGTCTATCAGAGTAAATGTAAATGTTATTAAGAAATGATCAGACAGAAGGGAGTTTTCATGGAATACTGTTAAGTCTTCTATTTCCATACCATAAGTCAGAACAAGATCTAAGATATGATTAAAGTGGTGGGTGGACTCATTTACTTTTTGAGCAAAGCCAATAGAGTCTAATAATAGATTAAATGCAGTGTTGAGGCTGTCATTCTCAGCATCTGTGTGGATGTTAAAATCGCCCACTATAATTATCTTATCTGAGCTAAGCACTAAGTCAGACAAAAGGTCTGAAAATTCACAGAGAAACTCACAGTAACGACCAGGTGGACGATAGATAATAACAAATAAAACTGGTTTTTGGGACTTCCAATTTGGATGGACAAGACTAAGAGTCAAGCTTTCAAATGAATTAAAGCTCTGTCTGGGTTTTTGATTAATTAATAAGCTGGAATGGAAGATTGCTGCTAATCCTCCGCCCCGGCCCGTGCTACGAGCATTCTGACAGTTAGTGTGACTCGGGGGTGTTGACTCATTTAAACTAACATATTCATCCTGCTGTAACCAGGTTTCTGTTAGGCAGAATAAATCAATATGTTGATCAATTATTATATCATTTACCAACAGGGACTTAGAAGAGAGAGACCTAATGTTTAATAGACCACATTTAACTGTTTTAGTCTGTGGTGCAGTTGAAGGTGCTATATTATTTTTTCTTTTTGAATTTTTATGCTTAAATAGATTTTTGCTGGTTATTGGTAGTCTGGGAGCAGGCACCGTCTCTACGGGGATGGGGTAATGAGGGGATGGCAGGGGGAGAGAAGCTGCAGAGAGGTGTGTAAGACTACAACTCTGCTTCCTGGTCCCAACCCTGGATAGTCACGGTTTGGAGGGTTTAAGAAAATTGGCCAGATTTCTAGAAATGAGAGCTGCTCCATCCAAAGTGGGATGGATGCCGTCTCTCCTAACAAGACCAGGTTTTCCCCAGAAGCTTTGCCAATTATCTATGAAGACCACCTCATTTTTTGGACACCACTCAGACAGCCAGCAATTCAAGGAGAACATGCGGCTAAACATGTCACTCCCGGTCTGATTGGGGAGGGGCCCAGAGAAAACTACAGAGTCCGACATTGTTTTTGCAAAGTTACACACCGATTTAATGTTAATTTTAGTGACCTCCGATTGGCGTAACCGGGTGTCATTACTGCCGACGTGAATTACAATCTTACCAAATTTACGCTTAGCCTTAGCCAGCAGTTTCAAATTTCCTTCAATGTCGCCTGCTCAGGCCCCCGGAAGACAATTGACTATGGTTGCTGGTGTCGCTAACTTCACATTTCGCAAAACAGAGTCGCCAATAACCAGAGTTTGATCCTCGGCGGGTGTGTCGTCGAGTGGGGAAAAACGGTTAGAGATGTGAACGGGTTGGCGGTGTACACGGGGCTTCTGTTTAGGGCTACGCTTCCTCCTCACAGTCACCCAGTCAGCCTGCTTTCCCGGCTGCTCGGGATCTGCCAGGGGGTAACTAACGGCGGCTAAGCTACCTTGGTCCGCACCGACTACAGGGGCCTGGCTAGCTGTAGAATTTTCCACGGTGCGGAGCCGAGTCTCCAATTCGCCCAGCCTGGCCTCCAAAGCTACGAATAAGCTACACTTATTACAAGTACCGTTACTGCTAAAGGAGGCCGAGGAATAACTAAACATTTCACACCCAGAGCAGAAAAGTGCGGGAGAGACAGGAGAAACCGCCATGCTAAATCGGCTAAGAGCTAGTAGCTACGCTAAGCTAGCGGATTCCTAAAAACACGCAAAGTGAATAATGTGTAAATAATTTAGAGGTGATTCAGCAGAAGGAGTGCTTTAGTTAAGGCACGTAAAGATTACACTGGGAAACAAATCGTAATCTAGATAACTAGATCAATCTAACTGCGCAGATTAAACAGCTAACAGATACAGAAAAACACCGCTGTGCTCCGGAACAGGAAGTGATACAAACAAGTAAGGTCCCATCCTGTCTATGGCTGATGCTGAGACCCTGATCCATGCATTTATCTCTTCTAGATTGGACTACTGCAATGTTCTATTTTCTGGTTTACCACAGTCCAGTATTAGGGGTCTCCAATTGGTTCAAAATGCTGCAGCCAGACTTTTGACATGAAGCAGAAAGTTTGACCACATTACACCCATTTTGGCATCTCTTCACTGGCTTCCTGTCCCAGTGAGATCAGATTTTAAGGTTCTGCTACTAACCTGTAAAATCGTTCACAGACTGGCACCTCCCTATCTACCTGACCTAATTAAACCTTATGTACCGGCCTGGTCTTTACGTTCTCAGTGTGCAGGACTACTTTGTGTCCATAAGGTGAATAAGAAGTCTGTGGGTCACAGAGCTTTCTCTTATCGTGCCCCTGTTCTGTGGAATGATCTCCCTGCGTCAATAAAACAGTCAGATTCTGTGTAGATTTTCAAGTCCAGACTTAAGATGCACTTATTTTCCCTTTCGTTTGACTAGCATACTGGTATAGTATGTTACTATGCTTTTTAAATTTTTCAAATATGTTTTATTAGGAAATGGAGTGTGTTGCGGCCTCAACTTTACAGGGGTGTGAAAACTCCATGGATCCGAGGAAGTCTGTGGATTTCATTATTGTGGGGGGGGTGTTAGTGTTGTACTCTTTAATCGTGAGCATCACTGAGTTTTTAAAATGCCTATCGCAAAGTGTTGTCTTTTTTATGACATTGTGCAACTTTTATAAGTCCATGGGCACTGATCTGTGTGTTCCAGATACAAATCTGTGTCCTCAGATCTGCGGAGTTTCAAGGAGAAAATCACCTCTCAGAGCGTGGCTGTTGTGACATTTGTAAAGTGGGACCAGTTGGTTGCTGCAGTGACGCTGTGTGCCTGCTCCATGGCGCTGTTCTTTTTAGCTAAACGTAGCATGTGGACATCGCACACTTTAAGAGCCATCAAGTTTTTAAAATAAGAATTCTGCAGCATGTCTGTGTCACAGAGCGACGTCGGAGAGGGAAGATGGCGAGAAACACGTTTAATAAGGATGAGATTCTATGGAAGATAAAAGAAACGGGAAAAGCAAACTGTATCTTGTGCCCTCAAGAAACAGTGAGAATTTTTTTGTCTGGAAAATAAACATTCTGCTGTTCAAACAGGATTTCACACAAGAAGATGTGACTTTTTTAAATTAATGTAGACTTTCTTTCATTGGAAAAAAGACTGTGGATTTGAATGGATTTACAGGAATTTACACAAGAACATAAGTGACTTTTTACTATAAGGTACAGTATGTTATTGATATTTTAAAATGATTTTCTAAATAATCTACAATCTTTAGCTGTGGTTTTTGAAATGCTCTAACAGTCTTTTCAGTCTTCATAAATTTCATGTAGTTTAATTGTTCTGAATTAATGCATAATTTGGTTTACAATTAAAAGGAAAATCATTCCAGGTCCTACTTCCACATCATATTCTGTTATTTCAACATCATCATTGACAGGTCAAATAAAAAGTTGAATGCAGGGTCATTTAAACATGCACTTCTTTTGAGATTTTTTCTTCCAGGAGATGCTGAAACATTAGACACAAAATTAATTTGGTTTCTGGGGCCCTGCAGGCTCTAAACCCCAGCTCCTGGGCGGCTGCACCACCAGACCCCTGCAAATTTTCTTTGGATTTCACAATTTTTATTTCACAGCTCTGACTTTATCTAAAATCTGGGTCTGTTAGTGAAGCTTAGGGCTGGTGGCCGGCGATCACCTTAGTATTTCTTCTGTTTTTCTTGTTGTTTAGTGCTGACAAATTACACTGTATTTGTTGTCTTTCTGCTGCCTGATTCTGTTTGAGGTGCAGCTCCATCCAGGGGTGGGAGTGGGTGTTTTTCTTCTGCAGTCTTCCCGTCCTGTACACCGGCATGGACTCCCAAAATATCCTGTATACGAGGTCACGCCTGTCGGTTGCATCATTTGCTTGTATGCAGCCCTTGTGTGAGGATGGGAGTCTCTCGTCATTTTTTCTTTGCAAGGAAATGGCTGAACGAATGGAGCAGCGCGACTGCATCAAATTTTGCCACAAACTGGGCGACAGCCAGGTGGAAACCATTCGGATTATTCAGACGGCTTTCAGTGACGATCCTCTGGGCATCACACAGATTAAAGAGCGGTTCTGCATGATGATTGGATGATCTGTCTGAGGCTGAATCCCTTTTTGATTGACAGCAAAATGAGCGAATCAGTGATCTTTTGGTGTAAACATCCGTGGGAGCATTTTTTAATTTTCATTCTGTTCTGAGTTGAACCGGAGACTTTCCTAATCCTCTTAGTGGCATTTTCTTTGTTAAAAACGAATAGCGACAAATCGATCTTCTATTTCTGGTGGGTTTTTTTGTAGTTGCTTGTGTTTGCAGACTGACTTCTATCACTCTTTCTGACTTCTATCTCAGTTTCTGTTCCTACCGAGCAGCGGGTGCTGCTGAGCTCCTCCACCGTCACAAAGCGCTCACAGGCGGACAAACGTCACACGAGCCTCGCGCCAGTCCCAGCTAGCGAGCTAGCAAGCTAGCAAGCTGCACATAATGGCAGACAATTTGAATGTTGTGGACCAGATTTTGGTGAAGCCATTTGATAGTCTTCCTTACGAAGAAAAACTTAGAGTTAAACAGCAGGACAGATCAACTCCTCAGATTAATTTGGTGCAAAAGGAAAAGTAGCTCAGCTCTCAGTGGTTTGCAGGCCAAAGTTAAAGAAATAGCCCCCAGGTCAATGTTTGTGCATTGTTATGCTCACAGACTGAATCTGGTTCTGTCTCAGGGGGCTAAATGCTTATCTGAGTGCAGAATATTTTTTGCATCACTCTCTGGGTTTGCCACATTTTTCTCAAAATCCACAAAGAGGATGCCTTTTCTTGAGTCTGCAGGCTGCTCAAGGTTGCCCAGAAATGCTCCTAGTCGATGGAATTTCACATCACGGATAGTGAGCACTGTGGCAAACAATTATGATGCCTCCTCCTGGATGATGACACATTAGACTGTGCCAAAGGCCTTCTGATGAAACTGGAGGATTTTGAGTTTGTGTTCATGTTGTACACATATGAACAAATCTTCTCTGAAACTGACGTGGTGTTTAAAATTGTCTAGCAGAGAGCTATGGATGTTCTGTACTGCAAGAAAAGAATTGAGTGTCTTCTTGCTTTTGTCAAAGAGAAGAGGTCAGAGGGGGCTTTCCAAGCTGTTTATGTCAAAGCAGCAGATCTCACATCAGACCCACAAACTGAGCCCGTGAGAACACGCCGTCTGTCACAACTACAGGATCCCAAGGAGCGCTACAGAAATCTGTACATGGCCATCCTAGACAATCTCACAGAGCAGCTACCTCAGCGTTTTGCACATTTGGAAAGTCTGCGCTTCTTGGAATTGGTCAATCCAGGGAAATTTGATGAGATGAGACAAGTGTTTCCAGAGGAGGCATTTCAGAGTGTCCTGAAAAGTTTTGGCCAGTTCTTTGATTCAGGGAGACTGAGGTCTGAACTTCAAGTCCTATATTCAAACCAGGACTTGCCAGGCAACAGGGGAAAGCTATGTGATTTCTTGCTGTTTCTGAAAGACGTGGAGTTGGACAGTGCAATGCCTCAGGTGTACAAACTATTGTCATTAGTGGCAATGATTGGAGCTAAATCTGCAGGTGCAGAGAGGAGCTTCTCCTGTTTAAAGCGGCTCAAGTCTCTGCTGGCCATTGAGAGGACACTAGTCAAGTCCCTGGAAAAGACGCCTTGTTGGTACGACAGGGTCACAGATCATTTTCTTGAAAAGGAACGGAGGGTAGAATTTACGTATAAATAAACCGACACATTTTATGATGTAGGCCGAAATTGAGCTTCCCCTCCTTGAAAGACCAGCATCCGCCACTGCACACGACGGTCCCACATCACCACAGAGTTCACTTTGGAAATGATCCGGTCATGTCAGTATGTTGATGCCGACCGGAGCGCGGCTCGCTCTCCACCGTTGTGCGGCCGTCTTTCAACCGGTTGTACCGCTCCTTAATCTGTGTGATGCCCAGAGGATCGTCACCGAAAGCCGTCTGAATAATCCGAATGGTTTCCACCTGGCTGTCGCCCAGTTTGTGGCAAAATATGATGAAGTCGCGCTGCTCCAGTCGTTCCGCCATTTTCCTTGCAAAGAAAAAAATGACGAGAGACTCCACCCATCCTCACACAAAGGCTGCTTACAAGCAAATGACACAACCGACAGGCGTGAAAAAAATCACGCATGCGCACGAAGGTTCAAGGTTTGCTCATGCAAGCACACGTGATTCAAATCCATCAGGTTTTTGAAAAAATAAAAAAGTCCGATACTTTTCTAACAGACCTCGTATTTGCATTGTCAACTGTGTCTGTATCATGGCCCAAGCAGAGGGTCACCCCTTTGAGTCTGGTCTGCTTCAGGTTTCTTCCTCAAATCATCAGAGGGAGTTTTTTCTTACCACTGTCTCCTGTGTTCTAATTGCTCTGGGGGTTAATAAGGTTTGACCTTTACTGTGTGAAGCGCCTTGAGGCAACTTTGTTGAGATTTGATGCTATATAAATGAAAATAAATTGAATTGAATAAAAATGAAATTAAGGTCTAACCTTACCAACAAGTTGGGTGACGGGGGCCAAAGGTGGGTGACGGGGGCCAAAGGTGGGTGACGGGGGCCAAAGGTGGGTGACGGGGGCCAAAGGTGGGTGACGGGGGCCAAAGGTGGGTGACGAGGGCCAAAGGTGGGTGACGGGGGCCAAAGGTGGGTGACGAGGGCCAAATTTCAATTAAATTCAATTCAAATTTATTTATATAGCACATTTAAAACACAGCTGCAGCTGACCAAAGTGCTTCACAATAATAGCAGTACAAAAGTGTAAAACATTAAAGGAAAAAAAAATTAAAATAATTAAATAAATAAATAATCTAAAAATACAGAGCAAAATAGCAGCACAAAGCATACACCACGTAGCCAGTGTTGAAAGCCAGGGAGAAGAGATGAGTTTTCAGTCTGGACTTAAACTGTCCCACAGACTCTGAGGACCTGACAGTCAGCGGAAGATCATTCCAGAGTCGTGGTGCTGCCACAGAAAAGGCTCTATCACCTCTGGATTTAAGCCTGGCTTTAGGAACAGCCAGGAGAAGCTGGTCAGCTGACCTCAGAGCCCTACGTGGCTGCAAGAGCTCACTCAGATACATCGGGCCTATACAGTGCAGACAATTAAAAACAATCAGCAAAACTTTATATTTAACACGAACAGCTGACAGGGAGCCAGTGTAAGGTGCAGAGCACAGGGGCCCAAAGTTGGGTGACAGGGCCCAAAGTTGGGTGACGAGGGCCAAAGTTGGGTGACAGGGGCCAAAGTTGGGTGACGGGAGTTAAAGTTGGGTGACGAGGGCCAAAGTTGGGTGACGAGGGTTAAAGTTGGGTGACGAGGGTTAAAGTTGGGTGACGGGGGCCAAAGTTGGGTGACGGGGGCCAAAGTTGGGTGACGGTGGCCAAAGTTGGGTGACGGGGGCCAAAGTTGGGTGACGAGGGCCAAAGTTGGGTGACGAGGGTTAAAGTTGGGTGACGAGGGTTAAAGTTGGGTGACAGGGGCCAAAGTTGGGTGACAGGGGCCAAAGTTGGGTGACAGGGGCCAAAGTTGGGTGACGGGGGCCAATGTTGGGTGAGGGGGGTTAATGTTGGGTGACGGTAGCCAAAGTTGGGTGACGGGGGCCAAAGTTGGGTGACGGGGCCCAAAGTTGGGTGACGGGGCCCAAAGTTGGGTGACGGGGACCAAAGTTGGGTGACGGGGAGTTAAAGTTGGGTGACAGGGGCCAAGGTTGGGTGACGGGGACCAAAGGTGGGTGACGAGAGTCAAAGGTGGGTGACGAGAGTCAAAGGTGGGTGACGGGGGCCAAAGGTGGGTGACGGGGGCCAAAGTTGGGTGACGGGGACCAAAGATGGGTGACGGGGAGTTAAAGTTGGGTGACGGGGGCCAAAGTTGGGTGACGAGGTCCAAAGTTGGGTGACAGGGGCCAAAGTTGGGTGACGGGAGTTAAAGTTGGGTGACGAGGGCCAAAGTTGGGTGACGAGGGTTAAAGTTGGGTGACGAGGGTTAAAGTTGGGTGACGGGGGCCAAAGTTGGGTGACGGTGGCCAAAGTTGGGTGACGGTGGCCAAAGTTGGGTGACGGGGGCCAAAGTTGGGTGACGAGGGCCAAAGTTGGGTGACGAGGGTTAAAGTTGGGTGACGAGGGTTAAAGTTGGGTGACAGGGGCCAAAGTTGGGTGACAGGGGCCAAAGTTGGGTGACGGGGGCCAAAGTTGGGTGACGGGGGCCAAAGTTGGGTTACGGGGGTTAATGTTGGGTGAGGGGGGTTAATGTTGGGTGATGGTAGCCAAAGTTGGGTGACGGGGCCCAAAGTTGGGTGACGGGGCCCAAAGTTGGGTGACGGGGCCCAAAGTTGGGTGACGGGGCCCAAAGTTGGGTGACGGGGACCAAAGTTGGGTGACGGGGAGTTAAAGTTGGGTGACAGGGGCCAAGGTTGGGTGACGGGGACCAAAGGTGAGTGACGAGAGTCAAAGGTGGGTGACGAGAGTCAAAGGTGGGTGACGGGGGCCAAAGTTGGGTGACGGGGGCCAAAGTTGGGTGACGGGGCCCAAAGGTGGGTGACGGGGCCCAAAGGTGGGTGACGGGGACCAAAGGTGGGTGACGGGGGCCAAAGTTGGGTGACGGGGGCCAAAGTTGGGTGACGGGGATTAAAGTTGGGTGACGGGGAGTTAAAGTTGGGTGACGGGGGCCAAAGTTGGGTGACGAGGTCCAAAGTTGGGTGACAGGGGCCAAAGTTGGGTGACGGGAGTTAAAGTTGGGTGACGAGGGCCAAAGTTGGGTGACGAGGGTTAAAGTTGGGTGACGAGGGTTAAAGTTGGGTGACGGTGGCCAAAGTTGGGTGACGGTGGCCAAAGTTGGGTGACGGGGGCCAAAGTTGGGTGACGGGGGCCAAAGTTGGGTGACGAGGGCCAAAGTTGGGTGACGAGGGTTAAAGTTGGGTGACGAGGGTTAAAGTTGGGTGACAGGGGCCAAAGTTGGGTGACAGGGGCCAAAGTTGGGTGATGGGGGCCAAAGTTGGGTGACGGGGGCCAAAGTTGGGTGACGGGGGTTAATGTTGGGTGATGGTAGCCAAAGTTGGGTGACGGGGGCCAAAGTTGGGTGACGGGGCCCAAAGTTGGGTGACGGGGCCCAAAGTTGGGTGACGGGGCCCAAAGTTGGGTGACGGGGACCAAAGTTGGGTGACAGGGAGTTAAAGTTGGGTGACAGGGAGTTAAAGTTGGGTGACGGGGGCCAAAGTTGGGTGACGGGGACCAAAGATGGGTGACGGGGCCCAAAGGTGGGTGACGGGGGCCAAAGGTGGGTGACGGGGGCCAAAGTTGGGTGACGGGGGCCAAAGTTGGGTGACGGGGATTAAAGTTGGGTGACGGGGGTCAACGTTGGGTGAGGGGGCCAAAGTTTGGTGACGGGGGCCAAAGTTTGGTGACGGGAGTTAAAGTTGGGTGACGGGGGCAAAGGTGGGTGACGGGAGTTAAAGTTGAGTGACGGGAGTTAAAGTTGAGTGACGGGGGCCAAAGTTGGGCGACGGGGACCAAAGTTGGGCGACGGGGACCAAAGTTGGGCGACGGGGACCAAAGTTGGGCGACGGGGACCAAAGTTGGGTGACGGGGGTTAAAGTTGGGCGACGAGGACCAAAGTTGGGCGACGAGGACCAAAGTTGGGTGATGGGGGTTAAAGTTGGGTGACGAGGGCCAAAGTTGGGTGACGAGGGCCAAACTTGGGTGACGGGGACCAAAGTTGGGTGACGGGGACCAAAGTTGGGCGATGGGGGTTAAAGTTGGGTGACAGGGCCCAAAGTTGAGTGACGGGGGCCAAAGTTGGGTTATGGGGACCATAGTTCAATTCAATTCAAATTTATTTATATAGCACTGAGCATTACAATAATCCAGACGTGACGTTATAAATGCAATTAATGGCTCTTTCAAAATCAACTTGAGTAAAATAAGATTTAATCTTGAAAAGAGTCCTCAGCTGGAAGAAGCTGGCCCTGATGACAGAGCTGATGTGCTTATTAAATCTGAACAATGGGTCAACTGTCACCCCTAGATTTTTTAACAAAGGGCGGCAAACAGTGGACAGAGGACCAATAACACTGTCTTGTCCTTGTAGAGGGTCACTTTGCCCGTACTCTAAACTCTCAGTTTTATTTTTATTAAGATTCAGAAAATTAGCTCTCATCCAGACTTGTACATCATTTAGACAGTCCTGTAGTATTTTTACAGCAGCCTGGGTATCACACGAAATTACAGGAAGGTAAATCTGAATGTCATCTGCAAAACAATGAAAACAGACTTTGTGCTTTTTAAAAACAGACCCAAGAGGGATCATGTACAAAGCAAAGAGAAGTGGTGCTAAAATTGAGCCCTGGGGAACGCCATATTTAAGAGGAGACACAGAGGAAGAGTACTGTCCTACATTAACAGAAAATCTTCTGTTGGAAAGATAGGACCGAAACCAATTTAGCGCTGAACCCTTAATACCTATGTGCGTCTCGAGGCACTGTGATCCACTGTGTCAAAGGAGTTAAAGTTGGGTGACGAGGGCCAAAATTGGGTGACGGGAGTCAAAGTTGTGTGACGGGGGCCAAAATTGGGTGATGAGGGACAAAGTTGGGTGATGAAGGTCACAGTTGGGTGACGAGGGCCAAAATTGGGTGACGGGAGTTAAAGTTGGGTGATGGGAGTTAAAGTTGGGTGACGAGGACCAATGTTGGGTGACGAGGACCAAAGTTGGGTGATGGGAGTTAAAGTTGGGTGATGGGAGTTAAAGTTGGGTGACGGGGGCCAAAGTTGGGTGACGGGAGTTAAAGTTGGGTGACGGGGCCAAAGTTGGGTGACGGGAGTTAAAGTTGGGTGACGAGGGCCAAAGTTGGGTGACGGGAGTTAAAGTTGGGTGACGGGAGTTAAAGTTGGGTGACGGTGGCCAAAGTTGGGTGACGGGAGTTAAAGTTGGGTGACGGGAGTTAAAGTTGGGTGACGAGGGCCAAAGTTGGGTGACGGGGCCAAAGTTGGGTGACGGGAGTTAAAGTTGGGTGATGAGGGCCAAAGTTGGGTGCCGAGGGTCAAAGTTGGGTGACGAGGGTTAAAGTTGGGTGACAAGGGCCGAAGTTGGGTGACGGGGGTCCAAGTTGGATGACGGGAGTTAAAGTTGGGTGATGAGAGTTAAAGTTGGGTGACGGGAGTTAAAGTTGGATGACGGGGGCCAAAGTTGGGTGACGGGGGCCAAAGTTGGGTGACGGGAGTTAAAGTTTGGTGACGGGGGCCAAAGTTGGGTGACGGGAGTTAAAGTTTGGTGACGGGGGCCAAAGTTGGGTGACGGGGCCAAAGGTGGGTGATGAGAGTTAAAGTTGGGTGATGGGGTTTAAAGTTGGGTGACGGGGGCCAAAGTTGGGTGACGGGAGTTAAAGTTGGGTGATGGTGGCCAAAGTTGGGTGACGGGAGTTAAAGTTGGGTGACGAGAGTTAAAGTTGGGTGACGGGAGTTAAAGTTGGGTGACGGGGGCCAAAGTTGGGTGACGGGAGTTAAAGTTGGGTGACGGTGGCCAAAGTTGGGTGACGGTGGCCAAAGTTGGGTGACGGGAGTTAAAGTTGGGTGACGGGAGTTAAAGTTGGGTGACGGGAGTTAAAGTTGGGTGACGAGAGTTAAAGTTGGGTGACGGGAGTTAAAGTTGGGTGACGAGGGCCAAAGTTGGGTGACGGGGCCAAAGTTGGGTGACGGGAGTTAAAGTTTGGTGACGGGAGTTAAACGTGGGTGATGGGGGCCAAAGTTGGGTGACGGGGCCAAAGGTGGGTGATGAGAGTTAAAGTTGGGTGATGGGAGTTAAAGTTGGGTGACGGGGTTTAAAGTTGGGTGACGGGGGCCAAAGTTGGGTGACGGGAGTTAAAGTTGGATGACGGGGGCCAAAGTTGGGTGACGGTGGCCAAAGTTGGGTGACGGGAGTTAAAGTTGGGTGACGGGAGTTAAAGTTGGGTGACGGGAGTTAAAGTTGGGTGATGAGAGTTAAAGTTGGGTGACGGGAGTTAAAGTTGGGTGACAGGGTTTAAAGTTGGGTGACGGGGGCCAAAGTTGTGTGACGAGGGCCAAAGTTGGGTGACGGTGGCCAAAGTTGGGTGACGGGAGTTAAAGTTGGGTGACGGGAGTTAAAGTTGGGTGACTGTGGCCAAAGTTGGGTGACGGGAGTTAAAGTTGGGTGATGGTGGCCAAAGTTGGGTGACGGGAGTTAAAGTTGGGTGACGGGAATTAAAGTTGGGTGACGGGAATTAAAGTTGGGTGACGGGAGTTAAAGTTGGGTGACGGTGGCCAAAGTTGGGTGACGGGAGTTAAAGTTGGGTGACGGTGGCCAAAGTTGGGTGACGGGAGTTAAAGTTGGGTGATGGTGGCCAAAGTTGGGTGATGAGAGTTAAAGTTGGGTGATGGTGGCCAAAGTTGGGTGATGAGAGTTAAAGTTGGGTGACGGTGGCCAAAATTGGGTGATGAGAGTTAAAGTTGGGTGACGGTGGCCAAGTTGGGTGACGGTGGCCAAAGTTGGGTGATGAGAGTTAAAGTTGGGTGACGGGAGTTAAAGTTGGGTGACGGGGGCCAAAGGTGTGTGATGGGGGCCAAAGTTGGGTGAGTAAGGGGGCGGTGGTTGTGTGATGGTGGAGGTTTGGTCTTGTTGGTGCCGTGATGTTCTGTTTTCGAGGATTTGTTCTTCAGGTGTTTTGCTGGTCATGTTCGGTTCCTACAAAACCTGCTTTAGAAGCAGCAGAATTACTGGATCATTAAACATAACTGATGAAGTTTTAGGAAAACATTTTGGCCAGTAATTCTGCTGTCAGTTGGCTGATTTGTCTCTTTACTGGTGTTAGAAACATGGGAGCTTGATGATGGAGCAGAGGCAGAGACAGGTTTCGTCTGTGTCATCTGGACTGTTTCTGTCTCCTGTCTGGCTGCAGGACGGTGCGGGCCTGTCTGGACTTACTGATCCACTGGATCCATGCTTACCTGGACAGCCAGGATGTGAGCGGCAAACAGGCCTGCTGTGACATCAGCCTGCATGGACCGTTCTACGCCACCTGTCAGGCCGCCTTCTACACACTCATCTTCAGACACAGAGCCATCCTCCAAGCCGACATGAAGACAGGTACAGACCCTGATAAAGCTCATTATCGGTTCTAGTCCCATCTGGATGGACCAGACTGCACGTCCTTCAGATTAGATCCTTGGGGGAGTTTTCTGACACCATATCTCAAATACGTAGGCACTTAAAGAGACTTTTAGAAGACAGTTCGAGGGTCTGTCATTTTATTTATGTATTTTCTTTATCAGTCTGTTCACATTCCGGTGCATCAGCGCCACACGTCTGTGTGTTCTGTCCCCATGTGTCTTGTGCAGCAGGCAGATTAAAAAATAAAGACGCGCATTCAACACAAACTCGGTGGGATGGAACGCAGCGGAGCGCTTCCACCTCCTGCACATGGCACGCCCCTGCACGGAGCAGCCCACCCTGCACAGAGCTTGCACACTGGGGTTATGACTACAAAACTTTCATTTTCCTGATGTTGCATTTGATGAACTTTTACCCATAGATCACTTTTTTGAAGTTTATTTCATTGGAACATGAAAAAACCTCCCGCACCGAGCACCACATCACTTTTAAAAATACACAAGTTTACACAATACTATTTAAAAATAACGTAACAAGAAAAGAATTACCAAGTATCAAGAAATAACAAGAAAATATATACAAATAAATATTGCTAAAATATGTTAATAAACAATAATTAAAAGAAATAAAAAATAAAGGTAAAATAGATAAAATTGAACATGCCACTCAACAAAGTCTGCTGCCAAACTGGTGTCTAAACACTCTGTCAACCAGAAAAGCGTCACAGGTGCTTCAAAGTCTGGCTGAAGATGGAGTTAGTGTCTCAACACCATCAGAGTCTGTTGTCTGGTGTTGAACAATCAGAGATGCAGAACAAGTTAAGAACCGCCTCATGGAACTTTTCTCTGAAGAGAAATTTTGTTTGCATTTTGATGGTAAGAAAATTGACAATACGGAGTACCAAGTTGTGTGCTTGAAAAATGACAGAAGAACATTACAACTTGGCATTTTGGCTTGTGACAGTAGAACCACTGCAGACATCTATACCAAGATAGGACCTGCTTGATGAGTACAATGCATGGAACAGTATTCAGATGATCATCTCTGACACAACAGCAGTCAATACTGGTCGCAAAAATGGTGTAGTCAGGCTTCAGAGAACATTTAGACACAAGGGATTCGATGAACCTCAATACATCGGCTGCCAGCACCACATTCTTGATCTTGTTCTGCGACATGTGTTGGACTTCTTTTTTGCTATACGGTCACGGTCACCTAACATTAACTACGAGTTTATTGACGAGATTTTGGAACAGTATGATGATTTGCAAAATGCACACATGGGCACAGAAGTGATACCAGAATATGAGAACCTTGGCTGGAGACATGATTTTAAATTCCTTTTTGAGCTTTGTGAAGCATACAAGTTTTACAAAACGGAGGAAAAATGGCCTCGCATCAAATGGCACAAGCTGCCATCACTTCACAGTGCCAGGTGGAACTCATGAGGAATTTTAGCACTTATTGCATTTTTCCTTCTTGCAAAGTGGCGAGAACAGCTGAGGGTAACTTGTGATTTCATTGCAACTACATGGACGCGGGCCTGGTTTTCTAACCAACACCATTCAGAGACGGATTATGAAGACCTGCTGTCATCAATATCCAAACTTAAGTGTCCCAAAGCTGTGAAATGCTTCTCTACTCATAGTAGCTCAGAGAGCTGTAAGGTTGATGGAGGAGGTTTGTTCTACTTGTAAAACAGATAAATATCTTAGCAGCAAATTTATTAACACTAATACACAAATCTGAAACACTATTAAAAACATGACAAATGCTATATGTACTCATTTTCATGTATTCCTCGTGTATTGTATGTAAAACTGACATGTTATAATAAAGAGTGTTTGACCCGTGAGGTGTTTTAATGTGAAATATGAAACTGTCTTAGGTGCGAGAGGTTTTTTCAAGATCTGGCAAAACCAAAGTTATTTTTGTGAGTTTTAGGTAAGAGTTCATCATTTATAACCCCAGGCTAATAAATTTGAGATTTGTCATAACCCTATTGCGCGCCCCCTGCACGGAGCGCACGCTCCCACTGACAAAAGTCGAGGCTTCCAGAGGACAGTTTTGGATCTGCACAAATCCAGGTACTCCTTGCAGTCCATCTCTTTAAGGTTCATTATTCCAGTAATGATAGAAAGCTGCTGACCTTTAACCCCTTGGAACACAAAGTCAGCCCGCCTCTGGAGCTCTCAGTGGGCGGGTCGGTGCATTTGGCCCAATAAGATATGAAAGTGCACAGCCTGTAATAATTTTATAGGTCAGCAACACAACCTTAAAAGCTGCTCACCTTCGCAGGACGCCCACGAAGAGACGCCAGCACCTGTGATGTGTTAAAAGTGGAGCAGCTGTATTCTGGATCATGTCCAGAGGCCTTGTGGTCTTTAATGTCCAACCACACAATAAAACATGACAACAGTCCATTCTGGAAACACAAAGTTGTCATGACTGAGTGCCTCAGCCGCTGCCGTAGACAGGATCAGTCTGATTATTGCCGTGTTCTACCTCTCCGATGTGTAGGTCCAAGGGCGACGTCTCACCAAAGACGTCTCGTTTTCCAAACACTGAATCAGTTCACTCCTGTTTATAATGTCTGAGGAAGCTGACGTGTTGACTCGCGCTCAGTGCACCACTGGTTCCTTCTTCACGGGTTGCTAACTGACACGGCAGACCTGTGCGAGCGTCTCCTTCCCCATCCAGCGGAGCTGTCAGACTGTCCAGCTTTGATCTGGAGCTGTGATTTCTGATGTTTCTGATCCGTGTCCGTCCCTGTTTCCATTTTCTGTTGATGTTGAATTTTTCTAACTCAGTAAATAGTGAAAAAAAAATTCCTGTCAAAGTCCCACTGAGTGTCTGTGAATCAATGAAAAAGTTTGAGTCCTCAGTAACAGGTCTTCTCCCAAAGTATTAGAACCAGGAGGCCTGTTGAGGATTTTGTGAGAACTGAAGATGAACGTGAGCAGACGGTTTTTGAACAGCAGCTTTTACTTCCTGGTTCTTGGACCTGGACGTGTTAATTAACACAGAACACGGCGTTACGGACGGGTCACATCCTGGCTGTACTCGCATATCACTAAATGTAATTGGTCATAGTGTGAGATATACATCATTCAGTCAGTCTTTCAGGTTCTATACCTGCTCAGTGGTGTGGAGGTCATTGTGCAAAAGGCGGGGCGCCAGTCTGTCACAGGGACACAAGTGTAGAGACGGACACACGCAGGAGCACCTACGGACAATTTAAAGTTTCCAATCCGTCTAACCTGCACGTCTTTGGATGTGGGAGGAAGCCGGAGCAGCTGGAGGAAACCCACACAAACACGGGGAGAACCAGAAAAGACCAGATGGCTGGCTGACTGTGTGTGTGTGTGTGTGTGTGTGTGTGTGTGTGTGTGTGTGTGTGTGTGTGTGTGTGTGTGTGTGTGTGTGTGTGCGTGTGCTTCAGGTCTGGAGTATCTGCGGAGTCTGAACCTGGAGCGAGTGGTGATGAGCCAGCTGAACCCTCTCAAAGTTTGCCTGCCATCTGTCACCAGCATGTTTGCTGCCATCACCAGGTACGTGGTCCAGGTCCACTGCAGCACTTAAACTGGATCACCAGGTTTCACCTTTTGTCCCTTACAGTCAAAGCCCGTTATATGTATAAAACGGCCGAAAGCTCTTATGTAACAGATTAGTTACAGCCAGGGGGCGCCAAACGATCAACAAGGAGTCCCCAGCAGGCTGACGTATTTCCTCAGTTCAACGCCTGACCTTAAAATCAGGACCTGCCTCATTTAATGACCACGTCAAAACTTCATCTGATAAGCGGCAGACATTATGTGTAGGGATGCACCGATCCTGATACCAGTATCAGGCATCAGCCCGATCCAGTATTCATTTACTTATAAAACTGATACTCTGATACTCTGTCACCCGATGGCCCTTTACAGCAGTGTGATGTCAACCTCTCAATGGGGAATTTTCACACACACACGCGCCATCATTTCTGGACTATAAGCCGCTACTTTTTTCATACATTTTGAACACTGCAGCTTAAATAAGGATGCAGCTAATTTATGGATTTTTTTTTACAGGCTTTCATGAAATTTACTCATAAATCGAAATACGTCCATCATTGCTGTCCATTGATTTGCTGAAAGCTGTGGTCCATCATGTGGACTAAATTCACACACAGAGTAAATATAAAGTCTAACCTGTTCCTTTCAGTGTAATTCATCATCACATGATCCTGAAGACAAATAATCCACATAAAGCCTCCTGAGTTTGGAAAACAACATCTGAAAATACTTTAATTCCCTGTTGTTTCTGAAAAAAGTTCCTCTGTGACTTTGGCACTTTGCACCACAGTTCCTCCGTTAGAACTCAGATCAGGGTTTCCATGGTGGAGGTCGTCCATCAGGTTGGTGAGTTTCAGCTCCTGGTGCAGCTGTCCAGGCCAGGAGACCAGCTCGGTCCGCTACAGGTGTAATCCACTTGTTGGGTGTCTGTGCTCCACAAGTTGAAAGTGTCACTGTGCCTCGTTAACATCTCAGGTCCTGCAGGCATCAGGTGATTCTGTCTGCATGCAATGAAATTATCCCATGATCCACAAAGAAAATAAATAAAATAATGATAAAATGACTCAGTTTTGCCTCCGTGTGGAGCGGAGACGCTGCGCCACACCATGTGTGCATGCGATGTCGTGCTCATCAATATTTACATGTTCCACCTTTGGGGAAAAAAACATTTACGGCATGTATTTGTATCTGTTGCCGGTACGTTTTTCATTAAAAGTAAAAAAAAAATAGTGTGGAGAGTGAAAGTCTGTTTAGCTCAGTGTTAATTATAAGTATTAAGTATAAAAACAGAAACAGGTTCACAGCTGATAAAGAAGAGAAGCTTCTTTTCATCAAAAAGAATCTGCCCTTCACATTTTCAAAAAAGGCTTTTAGTGCTCACAGACATAAAGTTATTGATGGACAGTTTCAGTTCAGTTCCTGGTGTATATTTTACAGGTTCCATTTCAGTGAGACGTCTGTCAGCGTCATGTTTGTTAAGAAACACACAGTTCATGTTAAAGCACAGTTTGTTGAAGTCAAAAAGTGAAGTTACGTGATTTAAGTGAAATGTTTGTGAAGGAAAACAAAGCTCATAGTGGGGCGGCACAGCAAAACACTTCATTCTGTGACAAAACATCAAAGTTCACACACACATTCTAAATGAACTAACGTTTACTTTCACATCCTGGAGCTGACCTCTAATGAGCTACAGGGGTCAATAAAGATTTACACAGGGGTCAAACTTTAAAAATGCTCCAATCATGTTGAAAACTATAGCAGATTATTTGTCTGATTATAGTTTGGACGATCTGTGACTGAACGTTCTGGAGTTATGGAGTAAAAACAGTAAGAATAGTGACAAAGATCAGTTTCAGTTTGTACAGGGGTCAAAAGTTAAAGCTGCTCCAGTTTTGGTAAAAAGTGATGCAGATTATTGGTTGAGCTAATAGGATTAATAAATGGAATAGTTTTGACTGTGTTGAATGTTTGATGTCTAAAGTAAAGGTCAAACAAGGTCAGTGTCCATTGGATTTTATGAGATATGTTACTCTGTAACATAACTAAGCATGACACATGGTGCCAACTGTTCCAGGAGCCCCCCCCCCCCCCCCCAACCTCCTGCCAATTATCCTCAGATTTCGCACTTTTCATTTCATAGCATTGAAATGTTTGATTCTTGTTAAAATATTTGAGCTTTAAGGTAGTGTGTGTGTGTGTGTGTGTGTGTGTGTGTGTGTGTGTGTGTGTGTGTGTGTGTGTGTGTGTGTGTGTGTGTGTGTGTGTGTGTGTGTGTGTGTGTGTGTGTGTGTGTGTGTGTGTGTGTGTGTGTGTGTGTCCCCTTGCAGGAAGTATCAGGTGGTGTTCTGTTACACAGTGATAGAGAGGAATAAGAGCCACGTACTTCCAGTGTTGCGCACATCTGCAGGAGGTGAACGTGTGACCACCAACACCAACCCTCTGGACAGCTTCTTCCCATTTGACCCCTACCTGCTTACAAGGTAGTGTGTGTGTGTGTGTGTGTGTGACTGTGTGTGTGTGTGTGTGTGTGTAAACACACTAAAGTGATGGCCTTTATGTTGAACATGTGGTTTCAGCACGACATGAATATGAAGGTCAAGCAGTGATGAAAGTTTTCCAGAAATTACCAGAAATCCAGGTTTGTACTCACGTGGTGAATGTGTCTGGATTATTTTTGGTAACATGCATCAGAATCTACTCATTCAGTTCCACGTCCAAACAGTTGGTGGCAGTAATGTGCCGTGTTGGTTTGCAAGCTGCCAATATCTCCAAAGAAGGGTTATTTTGTTTTGGGTTTTGGGAGTTTATTACATCAGATTTTAATTGTTACTGCCATAACAATTAAAAAGTCTCAACTTTAAATAACTTTAGTTATTTTTATTTTTTTAACTATCAAGTAATCAAAGAAAATAGCACAGTGCAGTTTCATATTTCTTTGTATTTAATGTACACGTGACCTTTCTTCCTATTTTATATCTAAATAAAATGTTCAAGGTTCTTTATAATGTTAATCAAGAAATTATCTCAATTCAATTTCAATTTAATTTCATTTATATAGCACCAAATCACAACAGAGTTGCCTCAAGGTGCTTCACTCAAGTAAGGTCTAACCTTACTAACCCCCAGAGTACAGTGGTAAGAAAAAACTCCCTCTGAGGAAGAAACCTCAAGCAGACCAGACTCAAAGGGGTGACCCTCTGCCTGGGCCATGATACAGACACAAATTACAGAACAATTCACAGAACAAATATTCAAGAAATGTTGTTGGTGCACAGGACAAGAGGGTCTCCAGCACAAATACCACACCCATCTCTGGATGGAGCTGCACCTTAAACAGAGAAAAAACCAGAATCAGACATCAGAAAGACAAAAATACAGTATAATTTGTCAGCATTAAGCAACAAGAAAAACAGAAGAAATACTAAGGTGATCACCGACCACTAGCCCTAAACTTCACTAAAAGACCCAGAATTTAGATAAAGTTGAGGCTGCAGCCCACTCCAGTTACTAATAAAATGAATTAAATCAAATCAAATCAATTTTATTTATATAGCGCCAAATCACAACAACAGTTGCCCCAAGGCGCTTTATATTACAAGGCAAAAGCCATACAATAATCACAGAAAAACCCCAACGGTCAAAACAACCCCCTGTGGGCAAGCACTTGGCGACAGTGGGAAGGAAAAACTCCCTTTTAACAGATTAAATTAAAAGAGTAAAAAGCATAGAAACATACTATACCAGTATGCTAGTCTTAAGCCTAAGCCTTAGACTTAAGGCTTAGGCTTAAACAGTTTTGTTGGTATGGGATTAAATAAGCAGGTTGTGCTTTTTGTAGACGTTACGAGTTTCATCAGCATGTCAAGAGAGATACTCTCAAATTCTTTAAATCTAGGTAATACCTCAGTACTGGCGCCCACCTCAATAGCAGGGTGTAGTGGCTGGGTTGAGGCATCTTGGGATATGTTTAACCTAATGTCTTCTATTTTAGCGCCTTGGGGAAACTGTTGTTGTGATTTGGCGCTATATAAATAAAATTGATTTGATTTGATTTATTTTCTTCTCAAAGTAATCCAGGAAATCTTGTGCTGTAAAAAGAGAGCAAACTACAGGTGGTTGTCCATGAATAAGTGTTGTCACCATGTTGAACAGGAACTTTGAGTTATGCTTGTTTTTGTTGATCAAATCAGAGTAGTAAGTCCACTTTGTAGCAAGTAGTGCATGCTTATAGTCTGAGATAGCATCACGCCACGCACGGTGGAATACTTCTACTTTTAAACTACGCCATTTCCGTTCTAGACCTCTAGTCTTGTGCTTGAGGTCACGCAGGTAACCATTGAACCAAGGCTACTGTCTTTTAGGGGGTGCACAGTTTTAACAAAGGTGGCGCAATCATGTCGAGTGCAGTTTTGAGAGCCGAGTTTAACCCTCTGGGGCCTGAGGGCATTTTTTTTTTTGACAGTTCACTCATCTGGCATAAGCAGCTGGTCTGCTCTGTGTAAGCCTGTGATCCTGTCAGATCTCAGAAGCTAAGCAGAGCAGGATCTGGTTAGTACTTGGATGGGAGACCTCTTTGGAACACCAGCGGCTGTGTGTGTTTCTCCAGGTAAAACTGGAGTTGCGTCAGGAAGGGCATCCGGCATAAAACTTGTGCCAGTTACCAATGCGGATCTGGGTGTATCCGCTGTAGCGACCCCAAACAGAAAACCAGGAGCAGCTGAATGAACAACAACAACTCGTCTGGCATAAATGTTTTATTATTGCTGTTATCAGCTCTCCCTGTATCCCACAATCAAGTTTTATGTCTCTTTTTTCAGGACAACTTGTGCTTTCATAATATATACAATAGTTGTGTTTTATAAGTCAGTCAGAAATAAGAAAGGAAAAAGTAAAGCGGAAATAATTTTCCACACACATTTATTCAAAGCACACAGTAAACTATAATAAACAACTGTTTTGACACTTTATAAAGGTAATTTGGGCTCTTGTGTGAAAGACTGTACAACGAAAATGTTCAAACAATAAACACAAATTCACATTTTGAACAATACAAGGTCTGTCCAAAAAGTATTGTACCTTTTTTATTTTTTTTCAAAAACTATATGGATTTGAATCACGTGTGATTACATCAGCCAAGCTTGAACCTTCGTGCGCATGTGTGAGTTTTTCCACGCCTGTCGGTTGCATCATTCGTCTGTGGGCAGGCTTTGAGTGAGCACTGGTCCACCCCTCCCGTCGGATTTCTTTTGTCTGAGAACTTGCTGAGAGACTGCCGCTTTGCTCCATGAAATTTTTTTCAGAAACTGTTAGAGACAGGCAGTTGGAAACCATTCAGTAGATTCAGTTGGATATCGGTGAAGATTCTGTCGGTGTCACATGGAGTCAGGAGTGTTAAAACCTTTTTAAAGACGGCCCACAGCGGCGGAGGGCGCACGGCGCGCCGAGCGGCCATTTGACAGGCTGGATCGACCAGATCATTTCTAAACTGAACGCTGTGTTGATCCAGGACATCATGTGACTACCACAGAAATGGCAACAGAGCTGGACATAGCACTTTTGCGGCACATTCCACTGTTACAGGAGATTTTGTAATGAAAGACGTGCAAAGGATTTCGCGCGTCGGCACGAAGCAGCTCAGGACGTGCAGCAAAAAAACACCTCCGTGTTGGAAGTCTCACAGGACATGTTGGGGCATGTCCAGCTGTTACACAATTTCTCGGATACTCACTTGACTGAAAGCCATCGAAAGCCGTCTGAATCTTCTGAATGGTTTCCAACACGGAGGTGTTTTTTTTTTTTTTTTGCTGCGCGTCCTGAGCTGCTTCGTGCCGACGCGTGAAATCCTCCGCACGTCTTTCATTACAAAATTTCCTGTAACAGTGGAATGTGACGCAGAAGTGCTATGTCCAGCTCTGTTGCCATTTCTGTGGTAGTCACATGATGTCCCGGATCAACACAGCATTCAGTTTAGAAATGATCTGGTTGATCCAGGCGCCGCGCTCCCTCTGCCGCTGTGGGCCGTCTTTAAAAAGGTTTTAATAGTCCATAATCCGTGTGACGCCGACAGAATCTTCACCGATATCCAACTGAATCTATCGTATGGTTTCCATCTGCCTGTCTCTAACAGTTTCCGAAAAAAATTTCATGGAGCAAAGTGACAGTCTCTCAGCAAGTTCTCAGACAAAAGAAATCCAACGGGAGGGGTGGACCAGTGCTCACTCAAAGCCTGCCCACAGGCGAATGACGCAACCGACAGGCGTGGAAAAACTCTTGCATGCCCACGAGGGTTCAAACTTGGCTGATGTAATCACACGTGATTCAAATCCATATAGTTTTTGAAAAAAATAAAAAGGTCCGTTACTTTTTGGACAGACCTCGTATATACAAAATGGTCTATGTGTTTTGTTTGTCTTCATCTCATAGCAATTTCTGTCTGCTATTACACAATGGTCACATCACAAACTTCTACTTCTACTGTGTTTTGGACTGTTCTGTCCTGCTCTGAAAGCAACTTTGACACTTTGGCCCATTTACACTCTGAGGAGTGGCCCCTCCTTCTCGCTCCACTGATATGGTAAACAGTGCTTTACGATGGAACGAGAGAGCTTGCCACGGGCTTATTCGATAACATTCATTCACAGGTAATTACGAGTGGAGCATCTTTGAAACTCACACACACTGTGTTTGAGCACGTGAGATTGTCATCAGAGGCTCTCCGTCTGCCCACTTTCACTGACCGTTGTGCGTAATGGCGCAGGGTGCACTGGAGCCAGCAACCAGATGGCTATTTAAACAGGAAAACTAGTAACACATCACTGCTAAAAAAAAGATCTTTGATTTATCACGTGAGGTAAATCTGTTCTACGATTGGATTTTGGAAAACCATGTGACGGTGAACCAATTCCAATTGGACACTCACATTGTTCACGTCATCACACAGCTTCTATGAGGAGTACAAAGATGGCCGATGGCTGGCTCGAAAGTCAGCAGAGTTAACTTTTCAGCAGAAATAAGTAAGTTTCTATCTCATGTCATTAAAAAGTTATTTATAATTTTGTAAAGCTTGATCTCAGCCGTAGTATACGACACCGTCGGCCCCAGAGGGTTAAAGTATCCACAAGACTGTCTACTGATTGCGTAGTTGCAAAATGTGAAGCTAAAGCCTGGTTCACACGGCAGGGTAATTAGGCTGATATCGGACCCGATCTTCCCCTTCCGACAATCTTAAGGACGCCCTGACAGTCGTGATGATGTTAAAGATAATCTTATCAGATATTCCTGTCGTGTGTGTGGTGTGTTCAGAGTGCTCTGATCTGCTTGGAAGGGCGTCAGGAGCACTCCGATCGCAAATCGGGGATATTCAACATGTTGGATTGCCTTGGCCTGATATTGCAGCGTGTGTTGTGTCCTCCGACCAAAACGAGCACGCAGGCTGCTGAATGTGACGTTCATCCAATCAGAAAACGAGGTGACGGACGTATGAAGCGGAAAATAAAATCAAAACAGCTGTTCTGACTTACCAGAAAGTCTGGTGGTCGCGCTGTCTCCACTCCTTTAATGAACGCCTTTTCTTTTTCTTTTTGTATTGTTTTTTCCCTCTGTTTTAAATAGTCCACAAAGTACCTCTGTTTGTTTACTCTGAAGTCACGTTTAATCTCGAGAGATTTTGTGAGATTTCCTGTCTGAGCTGTGAATGTTGGTGTGTGAAATCTGTTTGTGTGTTGTGTTGTTGTCCTCACTGTGTGGCTGAACACCACACACTGTACCACCAAACCTGTTAGAGCAGGGGTGGCCAAGTTCGGTCCTCAAGAGCCACCTTCCTGACACTCTTAGTTGTCTCCCTGCTCCAACACACCTGAATCCAATGAAAGGCTCATTAAAAGTCTGCTAATTAGTCTTTCATTGGATTCAGAGCAGAGTTAGAGCTATGATTTTTTTTTTGTTTTTGTTTTTTTATCTTCACGTGTGCGGTCTCTCAGGTTTTGGAAACCTAAAGATAATTTTAAAATCCTGTCTTGTGAACCAGGCTTAAGACATCAGGCAGTCTAACTTTGAGTTCAGTCTTAGTTGAGGAGTTGATGCATCACTGCAGTGATAAATAAGGTTGTTGTTTCACTAAACACGGCAGCGAAACTGTAAACTTAATAAATGAGTGATCAGAGACCACTGATGTAAGAGGCATGATGTCAGTATTTGTGACAGCAATACCACCTGCTGGGCAAAAATACCAAATCCAGGATATTTCCACTAATATGTGTCGAGTCCTGAATGCATTGCTGAAATCCTAATGCATCCACAATTTCCATAAGTGATTTGCAGAGGGGATCAGAAGGCTTATTTATATGAACGTTAGTCACCAATGATCAGAATGTTATCTGCACTAGTTGACAAGTTAGAGATGAACGCACCAAATTCATCTAAGAATTCAGAATGTGAGCCAGGGGGCCTATATACAGTGACAGGGCCAGGGGGCCTATATACAGTGACAAAGTAATACAGCTGATTTTTATTCTTCTGACCTTGGCAGTGTGTAATATCCTGAGCAGAGCGGAGAATCAGATGCTCAAAGGAGTTATATTTGTGACCCCCAACAGCTAATAAGCTAAACCTAGATTTATAGATAAAAGCAACACCAACAGATGAGTTATGATTTTAATTTACAGATGAACCTCAAAGATTTCTAAAGAATCTTTTTCTTAACTTCAAACTATTTTATTTGCAAGTTTCTAATGTAAGAAAAGTTTTTAAACTTAAAAATGTATAGTAATCAGAAATTAATCTTGAAGTAAAAAAACATATTTGTAAGGATTTTAAGGTGGCCAAGAATTTGAAAACAGAGATCATCAATAGATCCAAAGCTCCTGACAAAACGATGAAAGCGATGAAAGTTTTGTCTGTGTTTGTTTGTGGAATTGTTCATTTTTTTCTATTTTAATATTTTGTGTGCCGAATAAAAAACTTTGTCACTTTGTCAAAACACAGAAGTGAGTGAAGGTTGGAAGGTTGAGCAAGTTGGTGCATTAATGTGCCATAAATACTCCTGTTGTTCCATTTGAATTGATACTGAGGATTATTATTATTTTTAAGTTCTTTGAATTGTCATTTCATTTACTGTGTACCTTTCTGAACCACAGTGTGTGTTTTTGGATTAAAGGCTGGTCGCACAATACAAGTTGTGTGAAAAGACTGAGGTGGAAACCTGACCTGACCTAACAAAAAAAATAAATTATTTGGAGATTTTCTTGGTGGATAAATGGACCTGAAAATGTACCAGAATGCTTCTGAGATTTAATTTTTTTTTCTGCTGGAGAACCTCCACACCCCCCACCAGGACCTTCAGGCCTTTGCCAAAGATTGTAATTTTTTTTCCATGGCCCACTTTCATCACTGGTCAAAGGTCAGCATCATTGAAATATGCGAGATGATATGTGATGTCGACATCTTTCTTTGTGGGGCGTGGTTGAGGTCAGAAGGCGCATGGGTCATGGTCCCTGACAGACCCAGCAGAGCCGCTGGAGCAGGTCACGGTCAAAGCCATGCAGGCAAACCAGATCAGAGGTGCACAAGGACCACCTACACACTGTGAGGGAACATCAGCTCCAGTCTGTTATCCCTGAGACACCTTTCTCTGGACATGCTCCAGCGTGCAGGTGGCTGAGGACACGCTCACGTTTCACCTGACTCTGTATCTCGTGTACCGTGCAGGGTGGTCCCGTGGTGTGGATGCAGCACCTGCCTGCTGATCAGAGCTGTGACCTTCTCTTTAAAACCAGTTTGCACGTGGTCTCTCCTCTGGGCAGGTGGACGTGTCAGGGATGAACCGCTGATTTTGTGTGTTTGCAGGACTGCTCACATGATTGCACCTCTGTACCAGGTTTGGGAGGAGCCAGCAGACACGGAGCTGCCCCCTGCAGGCCAGTTGGTGAGTTTCTGTTCTGATTTCCTGTTTCCCTTCTCCTGTGTGAAGCTGCAAGTCTCATCACACTTAAAACAACTAAAAGACCCAGACAAGCCTGTCTGACTCCGGCTTCACCAGCTCCCAGATACACACACTGCTTTCAAATGTGTTCATTTCATTTCTCTCAAGGACAAAGTACCCACTTAAATACTGCATTTAAATATATTTTAAAAAGATGATAGATGACCACAATAATCATAATCTGAAACAAAATGAGAATATGAAGTGAAGTATAAATATTAGAATAAAGGTTTAATGTTTTTCTTGGACCTGTGCTTCCTGTTAAAGGTTCAGACACGCCACAGCGTGTCTGAACTGATGACTGATGAGAAATATGAGTGTTTCGTCATGACAGACTTGGATTTTTACATGTCTTACATCCACAACAATAGATGGGGCCACACTCTTTGTTTTCAGCTCTCGAGTCTCTGAGACAACAAGCAGAAGTCATAGTTTCAGGTATTATTTACAGTCATATTCACAATGATAATATGTGTTTTTAAAAAGTCAGTGGAGCTCAGAATCCATAAAATAGCTTTGATTTCCATGAACACAAATACACTGTAAATTCTATTACAAATAAAAACATGAAGAATAATGAATCACAGAAAGTGAATATAAATATGAGGCTGTTCATAAAAATATCAGGGTGTGTTTTTCTTTACAAACTCCAACATTTACTGTATGAAGTGTAACACGCTTGTAGATTTCTATTTCCTGTGACCGACTGAACTCATATTTAGTTGTATGAACACTGTTTCTGAGACCTGCTTCACATCTGTGTTTCATGGAGACGACCAGCTTCTGTCTCCTGTGAACAGGTTTTCCAGTCCAGGTCCTTTGGACTACAGTCCACAGGTCCTTTGTGTTTCTTGGTTTTTTCTCAGAAACAGTGTTTTTGACGTCACCCCACAGGTTTTCTGTTGGATTAAGGTCCTGGGATTGGACTGGACTCTCCATAATGTTAATCTGGTGGGTCTGGAACCAAGATGGTACTGACTTGTTGGTGTGTTTGGGGTCGTCGTCTTGTTGAAACTCCCACTTAAAGGACATTTCCTCTTCATGTATTCTGATGTGTTCAAACTGATCCCTAATGCTGGGATGTGATCAATAGACCCAACACCACAGTGTGAGAAACATCTCCAGATCATTGTGCTCCATCAGGCTTCACTGTGACTTCAGTTTTTGGGGGTTGTCTGACAAACTATCTGTGGCCCTGAGATCCAAAAAGAACCTAAAAATGTTGCTCCGTTTCTCTTCAGTCAGCGGCTTCTTTGTCAAACCTCTTCAGCACATATGGGTTTTTCCACAGTGAGACTTTGTGGGGTCTCTTGTCAATCGTTTGTCTTCACACAGGCATCTTCGAGTTGTTCCAGGACTCACAGGTACCTTCAGACCCACGTGAGCTCTGTTCCACATGACGCGGTGTCTGGACTGTGGTGCACTCTCCACAAGACACACATGTGCAGAACACGTGCACAGCCGGCTGGACTCACCTGATCAGTAGATCAGAGCACACTGCTTCTCATTTGTGTCATTTCATCAGTGTATGTCTGTGACCATCAGACACAATGAACAGATTACAATCACAGATCAGCACAGCAGAGACTCAAACCGTCAGACACAATGAACAGATTACAGCTGCAGAGGACCGTGTCGATCACAGATCAGTACAGCAGAGACTCAAACCGTCAGACACAATGAACAGATTACAGCTGCAGAGGACCGTGTCGATCACAGATCAGTACAGCAGAGACTCAAACCGTCAGACACAATGAACAGATTACAGCTGCAGAGGACCGTGTCGATCACAGATCAGCACAACAGAGACTCAAACCGTCAGACACAATGAACAGATTACAGCTGCAGAGGACCGTGTCGATCACAGATCAGTACAGCAGAGACTCAAACCGTCAGACACAATGAACAGATTACAGCTGCAGAGGACCGTGTCGATCACAGATCAGTACAACAGAGACTCAAACCGTCAGACACAATGAACAGATTACAGCTGCAGAGGACCGTGTCGATCACAGATCAGTACAGCAGAGACTCAAACCGTCAGACACAATGAACAGATTACAGCTGCAGAGGACCGTGTCGATCACAGATCAGTACAGCAGAGACTGAACCGTCAGACACAATGAACAGATTACAGCTGCAGAGGACCGTGTCGATCACAGATCAGCACAACAGAGACTCAAACCGTCAGACACAATGAACAGATTACATCTGCAGAGGACCGTGTCGATCACAGATCAGTACAGCAGAGACTGAACCGTCAGACACAATGAACAGATTACAGCTGCAGAGGACCGTGTCGATCACAGATCAGTACAGCAGAGACTGAACCGTCAGACACAATGAACAGATTACAGCTGCAGAGGACCGTGTCGATCACAGATCAGCACAACAGAGACTCAAACCGTCAGACACAATGAACAGATTACAGCTGCAGAGGACCGTGTCGATCACAGATCAGCACAACAGAGACTCAAACCGTCAGACACAATGAACAGATTACAGCTGCAGAGGACCGTGTCGATCACAGATTAGCACAGCAGAGACTCAAACCGTCAGACACAATGAACAGATTACAGCTGCAGAGGACCGTGTCGATCACAGATCAGTACAACAGAGACTCAAACCGTCAGACACAATGAACAGATTACAGCTGCAGAGGACCGTGTCGATCACAGATCAGCACAACAGAGACTCAAACCGCCAGACACAATGAACAGATTACAGTTGCAGAGGACCGTGTCGATCACAGATCAGCACAACAGAGACTCAAACCGTCAGACACAATGAACAGATTACAGCTGCAGAGGACCGTGTCGATCACAGATCAGCACAGCAGAGACTCAAACCGTCAGACACAATGAACAGATTACAGCTGCAGAGGACCGTGTCGATCACAGATTAGCACAGCAGAGACTCAAACCGTCAGACACAGTGAACAGATTACAGCTGCAGAGGACCGTGTCGATCACAGATCAGCACAACAGAGACTCAAACCGTCAGACACAATGAACAGATTACAGCTGCAGAGGACCGTGTCGATCACAGATCAGCACAGCAGAGACTCAAACCGTCAGACACAGTGAACAGATTACAGCTGCAGAGGACCGTGTCGATCACAGATCAGTACAGCAGAGACTGAACCGTCAGACACAGTGAACAGATTACAGCTGCAGAGGACCGTGTCGATCACAGATCAGTACAGCAGAGACTCAAACCGTCAGACACAATGAACAGATTACAGCTGCAGAGGACCGTGTCGATCACAGATTAGCACAGCAGAGACTCAAACCGTCAGACACAATGAACAGATTACAGCTGCAGAGGACCGTGTCGATCACAGATCAGCACAGCAGAGACTCAAACCGTCAGACACAATGAACAGATTACAGCTGCAGAGGACCGTGTCGATCACAGATCAGCACAGCAGAGACTCAAACCGTCAGACACAGTGAACAGATTACAGCTGCAGAGGACCGTGTCGATCACAGATCAGCACAGCAGAGACTCAAACCGTCAGACACAGTGAACAGATTACAGCTGCAGAGGACCGTGTCGATCACAGATCAGCACAGCAGAGACTCAAACCGTCAGACACAATGAACAGATTACAGCTGCAGAGGACCGTGTCGATCACAGATCAGCACAGCAGAGACTGAACCGTCAGACACAATGAACAGATTACAGCTGCAGAGGACCGTGTCGATCACAGATTAGCACAGCAGAGACTCAAACCGTCAGACACAGTGAACAGATTACAGCTGCAGAGGACCGTGTCGATCACAGATCAGCACAGCAGAGACTCAAACCGTCAGACACAGTGAACAGATTACAGCTGCAGAGGACCGTGTCGATCACAGATTAGCACAGCAGAGACTCAAACCGTCAGACACAGTGAACAGATTACAGCTGCAGAGGACCGTGTCGATCACAGATCAGCACAGCAGAGACTCAAACCGTCAGACACAGTGAACAGATTACAGCTGCAGAGGACCGTGTCGATCACAGATTAGCACAGCAGAGACTCAAACCGTCAGACACAGTGAACAGATTACAGCTGCAGAGGACCGTGTCGATCACAGATTAGCACAGCAGAGACTCAAACCGTCAGACACAGTGAACAGATTACAGCTGCAGAGGACCGTGTCGATCACAGATCAGTACAGCAGAGACTCAAACCGTCAGACACAGTGAACAGATTACAGCTGCAGAGGACTGTGTCGATCACAGATCAGTACAGCAGAGACTCAAACCGTCAGACACAGTGAACAGATTACAGCTGCAGAGGACCGTGTCGATCACAGATCAGCACAGCAGAGACTCAAACCGTCAGACACAGTGAACAGATTACAGCTGCAGAGGACCGTGTCGATCACAGATTAGCACAGCAGAGACTCAAACCGTCAGACACAGTGAACAGATTACAGCTGCAGAGGACCGTGTCGATCACAGATCAGCACAGCAGAGACTCAAACCGTCAGACACAGTGAACAGATTACAGCTGCAGAGGACCGTGTCGATCACAGATTAGCACAGCAGAGACTCAAACCGTCAGACACAGTGAACAGATTACAGCTGCAGAGGACCGTGTCGATCACAGATTAGCACAGCAGAGACTCAAACCGTCAGACACAGTGAACAGATTACAGCTGCAGAGGACCGTGTCGATCACAGATCAGTACAGCAGAGACTCAAACCGTCAGACACAGTGAACAGATTACAGCTGCAGAGGACCGTGTCGATCACAGATCAGTACAGCAGAGACTCAAACCGTCAGACACAATGAACAGATTACAGCTGCAGAGGACCGTGTCGATCACAGATCAGCACAGCAGAGACTCAAACCGTCAGACACAATGAACAGATTACAGCTGCAGAGGACCGTGTCGATCACAGATCAGTACAGCAGAGACTGTAAATATGCCGGATTTAGCACAATGCTTATTTCCATCTGTAGTCCCCAGACATGGACAGTGATGAGAAATTTGTGTTCTTTTTTTTGTCCAATATTTTTAAGGCTTTTTTTGTACAAATGTTCGATTGGTTTCAGTACAGTCGTTCCTGTGAAGGACCATGTTGTAATGCAATACTCTATATGTGACAAGATCATGCAGTGTAAGAAAGATTTGGCCACATCTATTGTATTAAACGGTCTTATCTGTTTAAAATTAGATAGATTGAAATTTACAGTGTTAGTTACCTTTTTGATATGTTTTTTGAATGAAAGATTTGGGTCTAATATCACTCAGATATTTGATTTGGTTCACAAGCACCGGTTCTTCTCCTTCCAAGAAAACATGGGACCTGGCTAGCTTAATTGGTCTTTTGGTGAACATCATGGGGTGGTGTTTGAACTAAAACCTTCCACACTGGAAACAAGCACACTTAACCGCTTGTCCACCACCCCACAGTACGTCATTTTCCAACCTATTTTTATCATTTACAGTGGACACAAACAGTTGAAGCAGATCCGAGTGCTTGTTCTGTTTAACTGTAGTTGAAGTGTGTCGGCGGTTTCTTCAGTGGTGTCAGTGGCTCCTGACAGTCAAATAGTCTGTTTATAATAATAAACTCCTTAAGTGCTGAATGTGATGCTCAGAAGAGAAGGTAAAATCTTAACTGTTCATGTGTTAAATCAAGTAGTTATTGAAATTAACTGTGAGGATTCAGAATTTTAATTCCAATTAAAGGTCAACTCACAGTAAAATATGTCAGGTTTCTAATTTCTTTTTGTACACACACACACACAAATATTGAAATGTTATTGTCAGGTTTGACCTCCCCTAGACTTACAAGAAAGAACCAGACAGAGAGTTGAGATGTCTTTAGTGAGCTTTGCAAAGGAGAGATACAGCAGAGGCTGGCAGCTTCGTGCAGTTCTCTAACTGTGACATCCTCGCAAGACCCTTTTATTGTGTAAAGAAAACAAAGATAAGGGAGTCCACGGTTACAACAAGTGCTATTAGTCATGTGCAGATACGTTTGCAAACAACTGAATCATTCCAGTCTTAGGTATAGAGTGACAACTGAATCATTACAATCTTAGGTACAGAGTGAACGATTTTGCTGAAGCTTGCTAAAAGTCAAACTATAAACAGGCTGACTTGGCTCCTGCAGCTGTGCTATCTATCTGGGAATATCTGAGAGAAACAGCTTGCAGAATTTAAAAGAGCAGATGTAATAATAAGATAATAAATGAATCATGTTTGTACAGTACATTTTATCTAACATATTTATCCCTGCTGTTTATCGTTTATTACATCTCAACCACATCCAATACATTAATCACAACCACTTGTTAAGAATGTTTTCAGTTGTAACATCATAGACGAATGCGGAGATGAATATAGTAACCAAAAACAGGAAGACAAAATGACAGTGAACCAATGATAAAGATTTAAAATCATTATATGGTGTCTTTTATTGTTTACAGGGCAGTGTCAGAACCTCAGGAATATCGACCTCGTAATCAGGTGGTTGATACGGCTGGGCATCGGCATATGGCGATTGGCGGACATTATATTCTGGTTCCTGCTCAAAATCATCGGTTGACAATGGTTGGAAGTGGGTAGTTTCTCGATGGACGTCTTGCTGTACGACATTACATTGGACAAAGGCGTTGGAGAGTAATTTTACAATCATGGAATGGAGGCAAGGCACTATGCAGCAAAATAAGAGTGCAAAAACTGCAACAATGATCAATAGAGGGGTCAAAGCTCGTAGTAGAAGTTGCCACCAACTTCCTGATGTAAACCATGACCAGAAGCTCCAGCTAGGCGATGACATTGTTGCTTGGACAGAGTCACGGACCTCTGTCATCTCTTGTAGAGCTCGGGTGATGGCACCTCCGTCAGCTGTGTTGTCCGGGATAAAGGTGCAGCACGCTGTGCCCACCAAAGCACACACTCCACCGGAGGGTGCGGTCAGCTGATCAAGAACCATACGGTTTTGTAGTACCATCAGTCGCAGGGACCTAATTTCCTCGGTGGTTGCGTTGGCCATCTCAAGTGTGGAGTTCATGAATTGCAAAAACTTCCAGCGGGTGAACTCAACTTCTAGAGCTACGAGGTTGACCCCAACATGTGGAAGCATGCCGAATAGTGACTCTTCGGGTGAGAGGCTGAACAGGGGTTGATTCATCGAGAGCAGTTTCAGACGGGGGAGGTCGTTCCCACGTCTGCCACAGAAGGTATCCCAGTAGACAAAAACATGCTAAGATCACAACACACCAGACTGTCCGCCAGACTCGCCCACAGCCACGGCGCCTGGCACGTGGGTTGGGAGTATTCTGCGGATCCGCCATTGGTGCTAGGCCACAGCGTCACCTATAGACCACTCTAAGTGAGTAAGGATCTCCCTGCTTCACTGACGTTGGGACGAGACACCACTATACGGTGAATCCCCTTTGTAGTCAGACTTCCCCTTTACTCGTTTGTGGTTATAGGCACACACTGCAGCTTAAAGTGACTTAGATGTATCCATGACGGTCTTTCAGTGATCTTCACGGCTGTTGGTGTGGTCAACAACACTTGGAACGGGCCTTCCCACCATGGGCTGGACCAGTTTTTCCTTTTTATGACCTTGATAAACACGTAGTCTCCTGGCTTCACTGTTTTGGTATCCTGTGGAGACAGAGAATCAGTCGGCAGTAACTGTGCTTTTAACACATCCTTGTCCTGAAGTATCTTTTTCATAAAATCTGCTAAGGTCAATTCATCATCTGCCTTTTGTAAATCTGATCCAAAGAGTGGGAGGTGATAAGGTCTACCATGCAAGATCTCAAAAGGTGACGGCCCTTGTGGCGTGGGTGTGATGTGCATATATAATTTTACCAGGTCCAGGCATTCAGGCCAGGGTCGTCTTGTTTCACCCATGGTTTTCCTGAGCCTGGACTTGATAGTCCCATTAGTTCGTTCCACGAGTCCTGCACTTTGTGGGTGATATGCACAATGATGTTTTAACTGAATGCCCAATGTTTGTGTCAGGTGCTGTATCACCGTGTTGACAAAGTGTGCTCCATTGTCGCTGTAAATTTTTTCAGGTATTCCATATGCAGGAATAATCACTTTACACAGTGCCTTTGCAACTGTCAGGGCATCTGCATGTTTTGCAGGAACAATTTCAACCCATTTGGAGAATGCATCTATCAAAACCAGGCAGTATTTGTATGGACCAATCTGATTCAGCTCAATGAAGTCCATGTGTACTACCTGGAATGGGTATTGAGGCGTAGGAAAACGGCCCCGTTTTGGTCTCAGGTTGCCTTGTGGGTTGTTTTTTATGCAGGTCAAACATTTCTTGCAGTATGTTTGTGCATAAACATTGAATCCAAAAGTTGAAAAAAACGCGATTTACTTGAGATACCATCGCTCCTGTTGACACATGGCTCTGCCCATGTGTAACCATAGCAGCGGTATCAAACAAGGATTTTGGCAGGATAGGTTTGTCCTGGTAAATGTACAAATCATCACGAAGGAGAGCACCTTTTGTCAACCATGAATGTTTTTCATTGTGTGATGCAGCATGTTGACGAGATTTGAGTACATCAGGGTCAATGAAGGGAGCTGTTTTGGCGACAGCATCAGCTAAACAGTTGCCATTGGAAACACGGCGTTACCACTGTTTAGTGAAAAAGAAAATTGTAGAGAATGCATACTGGGTGTCGGTGTAAATGGACAGCTGGATACCAGGTACAGTAGACAAATTAAAATAAAATGCTAATTTATAAAGAAATAAACTACAAAAAATGTCTGGGGCATTAGATGCAGTTTATTTTTGTCAGTATGCCACAAAACACTGCTGATTTTTATTTCAACCAATGAAAATATTGCTTCGAACAAGGAAATATTGCATTTTTCTAATTTTCCCATCTTGACTGTATCTGTGTTAAAGTGCAACAGCACAAAATTCTCACATTCAATCCACTTCTGATTATATGTAACAGTGCAAAACTCATTTTTACATTCAGAAAGAAAAAGAAAATACTGCAGAACAATAGAAACATTTGTTGTTTTTATATCAGCACACCTCTGTTTTGGTGCATCAGCAGTCATGTTTTTGAGGACACAAGAGTCTCGTTTCTGGTGGATTGATTGAACTAGTGTTACTTGTTTCCATTTAAACTCTGAAGAAACATTTACCATAAAACGACAAATCAACCGTTTGGTTAAGCATATTTAAAAAAAAATTATTAGACATTTAATTTAGCTTCTTAGGTGGTATCAAGTAACATAATTCGGTTTAGTAAGGTCTATAACACTATCATATGTCTGGATAGAGGATAGAATCAAGAAAAGGAAAAAAAAAAAAAACTATTTTAAGCTTCATTTAATTTTGTGAGATAGAACAGTTTAGAGGATTTTTTGTCAATTTCTCAGAATACACATCACATCATAAAAAAAAATCATTTTCCACACTCACTTTAACATTATATTATAGTTCTGGGGTCTGGTTTGTGAGTGTAGTACAGTGTGATGTATAACTGTTCAGGATGGAGTGCAGGCTGTAAATCAGTCAACTGCTTTACAGCTTTTTGAAGTAGACATGAAGCCTGTGTCGTGTCCGTCAGGTCCAACGAGTATCTAGTTGCTTCTGTGGCGTCATAAAATATGTCCTCTGTAGTCAGTCTGACCACTTTCATTCCTCCTGAAGTTGGGAGGATGCCAATCTTTAGACTTTGTAACAAGTCACGTCCCAGGAGATTCACTGGACATGTTGGAGAAAAGACAATGGGTTTGTTTATTTCACGGTGGGTGTCTGTATCAGTAATATTCACTGGTTTCAACATTACTTCTTGGTTAGTCATACCATTAGCTGATTTCACATCAATTTTATTGTGTGACTCTTTTGCTTTAAGGGGCAGTGTGTTCATCACTGTTCTACATGCGCCCGTATCACACAAGAACTCAAACAGAGAACTGTTTACCACCAAAGTGATGGTGGGTTTGTCTTTTAGATCTTTTGTTTTTAATTGCATCTTGTCGTTTATTAGCCTGTTCTAACCACTTTTGTGCTTTTCAATTCTGTCAGCTTTCGGTCTCTTGTCACTCCCTCCTTCTTTCTTGCTGCTTCCGCGGTTAATTTGTGTACCAGTGTCTCACACTCCGACACAATCAGTTTGCCCTTGAAGTCATGTTTTTTCTTCCATTTTTCCACATATTTCTGTCCTTCTGGATTGCATTTTATCATAAATTTGACATCACCTTCAGGTGAATTGTTTTTTGTGTGACAACAGCAACACGATTGTGTATTCCCCATTTTGGTCGTCTGTGGGGGGTGATTCTTAGGGAATCCTAAACAGACGATTTATTTTTCCCTTTTTACTGTTTGGTTATCAGTCTGACTGAAAAGTGTCAATCACTTCGACCTCCCGAAGGAGGTGGGTGACCTTGCCTAGTGCCTCTTTTCAGTCACATCATTCAACACAAACAGGTTGAATGAATTACTTTGATGTTACTTTGGTCTTACTTTGATCTTACTTTGGTCGTATAGTGGACTTTTTTGTTCTCACGTGACCCTGTCACATCTTTAACAGTCACCCCGTAACTGTTTTCTAATTTGACCCCGTCAAATTTGTTCTGACATGACCCTGTCACATCTTTAACAGTCACCTTGTAACTGTTTTCTAATTTGACCCCATCAAATTTGTTCTGACATGACCCTGTCACGTCTTTAACAGTTACCCTGTAACTGTTTTCTAATTTGACCCCGTCAAATTTGTTCTGACATGACCCTGTCACGTCTTTAACAGTTACCCTGTAACTGTTTTCTAATTTGACCCCGTCAAATTTGTACTTAGTCCTGACTCTGTTAGACCATAAAAGAATTTACTTACTCCTCTGTCTGGTTCGTCGCCTCTCTTTCAGTCCAGATGTTGTCAATCCTCCATTGTGGCCAGAGGATGAAACTGTAAGGACCGGCCAGGTCGAGAATTCACTCGCCGGGACTTTCCTTCGGTCTCCCTATGGAGCCGGCCATCGACGGGCTTCGGTCTGTCATCCTCTGGTCACAGCAGACAGGTATGTTGACATCCGGGCCAGGAAATATGTCAGGTTTGACCTTGCCTAGACATACCAGAAAGAACTCAGACAGAGAGTTGAGATGTCTTTAGTGAGCTTTGCAAAGGAGAGACACAGCAGAGGCTGGCAGCTTCGTGCAGTTCTCTAACTGTGACATCCTCGCGAGGCCCTTTTATTGTGTAAAGAAAACAAAGATAAGGGTGGCTACATGAGTCCACGGTTACAACAAGTGCTATTAGTCATGTGCAGATACGTTTGCAAACAACTAAATCATTCCAATCTTAGGTACAGAGTGACAACTGAATCATTCCAATCGTAGGTACAGAGTGAGCGATTTTGCTGAAGCTTGCTAAATGTCAAACTGTAAACAGGCTGACTTGGCTCCTGCAGCTGTGCTATCTATCTGGGAATATCTGAGAGAAACAGCTTGCAGAATTTAAGAGCAGATGTAAACCAGGCGAGGTCAAACCTGACAGTTATAATGTTTGTTTTTTCAAGGATGCCCAAGGATCATTGAACAATATAAAGAGATATAGATTGTGATTGAACCAGCCAGAAATTAAAGCTGCTTTCACCCCGGTGTTGTGACACAAAATGAAGTGCAGGCTGGTGGGAAGTCCAGTGGACTCAGCCACCAACATGGACCAAAGGTATGACCTTGAAGCTCAAGCTCTAAGCAGGAAAGGACTTATATTACACAACAGCCATATACGGACCAGAGCCAAGGAGCTCCATGTTGAGGTGTGTTCCAAAGGTCCATTTTAAGAAGAGAGATGAACTGATCCTGGAAGGACAAAATATCACATGATGGACTCTGTGGGAGTGGCACAAAGCCATGGAGCAGAGATGGGAGACGTAGAAGACGTCACTGGGTAGCCCACCGACTCCACCTACCACGACATGCTAATAGGATTAATGAAGGGATTCGTTTGGTCTCCACTTGTAAAGGACAAATAAGGTCACCGTTCATTGGATTTTGAGACATGCAGCATACGTAACCTGATGACTAAACATGCTCCAAACTATTCCTTTAAAAAAAAAACAAAAAAAAAACAACTCAACCAATAATTTGTATCACTTTTTACCAAAGTTAGAGCAACTTTAACCTTTGACCCCTGTACAAACTGAACTTCATCTTTGGCAGCATTCTTGCTGTTTTTACCCCCCAAAAAACATATGCCTTACTGAATTTTCATGTAGATCCACCTTGTATCTGCTGCGGTGACCCCGAGTGAAAAAACGAGGGAGTAGCCGAAAGGTCTTACTAACTCCACAACATACGCTCATAGACACTTCAAACTATGTCCTTATGTTCAGACAAATACTGTGGTGTCGTTTTCAACATGATTGGAACATTTTTAAATGTTGACCCCTGTGTGATTGTTCAGTTGACCCCTACCTAAAAAATTCAAGTGGTCAGTTGATTTTTTTCAAAAGATTCAGATGACTTTATTAATCCTAAAAGGGCAATTCGTTTATACAGTCAGCCCATCCATAATTGCAGAATAAATATGATTTTAAAAAAGAGATAAGGAGTAAATAATCACAATCAAACATTATTACAATAACAATAATCGCTGTAATCACAACCAGTGACGACACAGTAGAGCAACAAGCAAATCATCCCAGTTCATCTTTGGACTTGTGCTAAAGAGTTCATGTCTGAGGAATATTTATGCCAAATTTGGTGCTCGTATCACCGTTGGCTCGATTGCCAATGCTAAGAAAGTTTGACCACTGGAGCATCCGTACTGTTGGAACCCACCAGGGAGATCTGGCCACTTTCAGGTCTGCAGAACTCCGGTCGCCTCGTCGCTCGGTGCCACCACAGAATAACCAAAGTCCAAAGTTGGTTATAGATAACATACAAGTTTACGTATCAGCAGCAGACAGATCGTTCCACAGAGCAGAGTCATCTTCATATCAGGTCATCCATGCTATTTATCCAATTATGTCGTGGTGATTTCAGTCTGTCCGGCCGTCCCAAGAAGGGTATAAGCCCTCTGACATCAACTCCTCTAGCACTTTCAGGAGGAATTTACAAGGTACCAGTGCTTGTTATAGGTTGGTGATACGCATATTATCATAATGTTTTTCTTGAGGCACATCATACAAATTCCTTTCCTCTATATTTGTCAGTGCAGAGTCTGAATCAACAGGTTAATGTTGAAAAGTGACATTTATTATTCTATCACGTGATTTATTACCAAAAAATGTTTCTCTTGATTTATGATAGAAATTCTTCACTAAAGTCAGCTGATTTTACAGTTGTTTTTTTTTTTGTTTTGTTTTTTTGCAAGAAGTGCAAACAGCTGATGTGTATTGACAAAACAAATGTTATCAGAATGTAGAAAGCAGTGTTAGCCAGCGGGGGGCACTGTGCTCTGAGCACTCTTCTTCTACAAAGTGGATGAACTAAGAGACTCTTGACACTCAGTGATCAATGCTACTTATTCCATGTGTTGTCTCAGGCTGTCCTCTGAGTCTTTGACACACCTATTGCTACTGGTTGCTGTACACCATCAGTGCTGACTGAATTCACTGTTCTTCACTGGAGTTCGGTTTAACCCTGCTAAGCTCTTGGACCTAGTTTTGAGTCAGCAGAACAGATGATGACTCCCCACCATCCTGATCTTCTCTTTGGACTAGATGTTGCCATGCAAGTTGGTCTTGGGCCAAATGTTCCCAATCTGATGGTTCATTTCACCACATCTTTGTAGCGGAGCAGGGGACGTCCACGGGTCTGTGAGTTGTCCTACAGACAACTCACCGTATAGAATGGCCTTCGGGATGCATTCCTCCAACATACATACAATGTGTCCATTCAGCACAGTTGCATTTGGTCCAGGATGGATTCAATGGAAGGCATTTTGGCACGCTTTAGAACTTCAGCGTTAGTGACCTTATCCTTCCAGGAAATGCCCACGATTGTCTGAAGATGTCTTGGTTCACGATTTATTGAATGTCAGGAAGTGAATGAGCTGCCAGTGCAGTATCATCGGCATCATCGCGGCGACATCTCTCCAGCGCCGTATGGTGAGAACGCAGCCGTGACAGACTGAACAGGCCAACGTTCGACCTGGTGTGGATGTACACGCCACTGGGGAGGTCAGTTGACATGTCCTCATTCACTGCTGTAAGGTAGAGAGCAAACAGTGTAAGTACAAGCACAAAGCCTTGTTTGACTCCATGCATCACGTAAAAAGGGCACCAGCCACTGAGACACTTGCCTTCATGTTTGTGTGAAAATCCTTGATGAGGTCGGTCAGCTTTGTCGGGAAACCAAACTTCTCAAGGATGTGCCAGAGTGCATCTCTCCCCACAGTGTCAAACACTTTCATAAAGTCCACAAAGATGGCATAGAGTGGCATGTTTTGCTCGATCGCCTTCTCCTGCAAATGACAGATGGCAAAAATCATATCTGCGGTGCTCCGATTGCTGTGAAAACCGCACAGACTTTGTGGAAGCACCTCTTCAGATAAAAGCTGCAGGCGTGATAGAACGATTTTAGCCAGGATTCTACCAGTGATGGATAACAGCGGGATCCCCCGGTGGTTCCCACAGATGTGTCGGCCACCTTTACACTTGTAAATGTTGATAATTGTAGCATCTTTGAAGTCCTGGGGTAGGTCACCCTTTTCCCAGCAAGCGGTATCTAGATCAAGCAGCCTGGAGCTTTTACTGGTCCACCGTTCTTGAAGATCTCAGCATGCCAGGAGCTTTTACAGAGCTAGTGTTCTTGATTGCCCTGACAAGCTCTTCCATGGACGGTGGGTGGTCTACCTCACTTTGCATCGGGTAAGTTTTTATTTGGTCAATTGCTGCATCATCAGCACAGGATGGCTGGTTAGAGTTTGAAAATGTTCTTTCCACCGTCGCAGTATGTCATCAGGTGACGTGTACAGCGTTTCACCGTCTGCACTCAGCACAGGGTTTGCTCCACTTTGCGCCAGGCCATAAATCACCTTAAGACAGTCATAGAAGGCCTTAGTGTTGCTAGCATCTGCAAAGTTCGCAGCTCTTCAGCCTTTCTCAGCCACCAGTTGTTTGTCATTTTCCGAGTTGCTACTTGTATGTTTATCTTGGCTGCATGCATTTTGGTGGTGATGCTACATGTAGCTTTGCCTGACAATATTTGTCGAAGACATTTTCTAAGTCCAATGAGCACAGGGCTGATTGTAGTATCATTTTCACCTAACCAGTCCTCATGCTTGCGCTTGTGATAACCTAGCACTTCTTTGGGCACGTCATAGACTTTTGAGCTTAGTTCTGAAAACTGAGCATCGCAGGACTTGTATGGGCCCTCAAGATTCTGCACAGTCTCTGTGAGACTCTCAGAGAGCTGGTCAGCGTTAGCCAACAGTGTTGGTAGGGTGGTATCCAGTCTGCGTTGTTGGCTCACTTTGGCAGTACCTCGGCAGGCCTTCCTGATGTTAAGTCTCATGACTGTACGGATCATGAAGTGGTCGGTGAAACTGTCTGCTCCAAGCATTGCACGGGTAGAACATATGTCACTTAGATCTGCCTTACAGACCAGTATGTAGTCAAGGAGATGCCCATTTTTTGATTGGGGGTGTTGCCAAGAGTTGAACCACTTGTCTGGCATTTCAAAGAAGTTGTTTGTTATAGCAAGGTTGTGTTCAGTACAAAGTTCGAGCAGAAGTTGACCATTTGAGTTAGCCTTCCCACGCCCATGAGGACCAAGCACCAGGTCCCAGTTGGTGCTGTCGCCTCTGACATGAGTATTTAAGTCCCACATTATCATCAGCTTGTCCATCTTTGGAACCTTTAATGCCTGGCCGACTGTGGCGTAGCAATCCACTTTTTCTGAGTATACGTTGGTCTGAGATAGCCGTAGGGAGTGATGGCATACATTTCACCAAGCTGTTACTGATTGCGAAGCCAACGCCTGACTGATGAGAGTCCCCTCCAGACCAGCAAAAGGTGTAATTTTGTTCCTTTAATGACCCATAACCAGTGAGCCAGGTGTCTGACAGTGCAGCCAGGTTGACATATCTCACTAATCCTTTGTTGACTGTAGCGGTTTACCGTTCTGGCCGCTTGTTGTTGTTTGCCCGGTGAAGAAAGGTCCACACCTTCCAGCTGGATGGAACCAGATGAATTGTTCTGGTTTTGACAGACTTTTGATGCAGTTCTGTTTTATGATCTCATTGGTAGAGCCCCGCCCATCGCTTTGTGTAGCCCACCTTTTCCTGGGGCATCCTTGGATACTTCATTTCCCCCTACCATCCTAATCCTTTTGACCGCTGAAAATATTAAGCATAAAACCAGTTTAGTTAGTCATCCGAGACCTGATCTCCAGTGCTGTGAAGAGGAGATGCCAGTAACTATAATCTGTCATTTTAAAATTTCTTTACATTTAGGGCCGTAAGAGTGAGTGCGAGCATTGTTTCTGAGGATGCACAAGTAAATTCCGTTGTGCTGTTTTACTGTGCAATGACAATAAAGATGATTCTGTAAACATTCACACGTTCACCTCCACAGGGATCTGCTCTGTGCTAACAGACACTTCATGTTTTTCACATCATGTTTTTGCCTGTTGCGTGCCAACAGGAAGGGGTTTGCTGACTGTGTGTGTCTGTGGCCTCAGTGTGACCCAGGTCTGGACTAGTGCTGGATCGAAAAGATCGATTTGCTGATTTTAAATTGATTCTCATTTTAATTTCCACAGATTGATTCACACATCCAAAGATCGATTTTTGTTTTTTAAATATATATATACATATATGAGTACTTCTCGCCAGCGTTGGAACAGCATCCCTGAAAAAAAATGACGCTGCAGTTGGTCCATTCTGGTGTTTCTGTGGATGTGAAAATGATCATTTCTCTACATTGATTGTGACCCGCTGGTTCTGATTTAGAAGCAGGTCCACAATTTATTCATCAGCCTCTGTAAAAGCTATTTAAAGATGTCAGTCATGACGACCAGAACTCCTGTCTGTTGTGGGCAAGAAAAGAGAAAAGTCTGCCGTTTATATTACGGTTCCATTTTCACTGAAGAATCTTATCAAGTGCCCAAGGCATTTTCTGTTAAAAGCAGACAACAGACTGATTCCTTTACATTTTGACCTGCCAAATTCAAAACTTATTGGCTTGCTGTACCTTCACCCTCTCATTTGGATAAAGCAAAATGGCAGCTTATTTCATGTAGCTTTTCAAAAGTCTGCTTGTTTGCATTAGAACTTCTATTTCTGTGTAATCTGACCTGCTGAATGTAAATATTGTTGTTGGAAAGCTGTAACCCTACTCCTTCAGCCCACAATTAACAAAAACATTGAATTTAGTGACTGCCTGGTATTGTTACTACTAAAAAAAAAAAGTAAGTCATCTTTGATTTGACCAAGGCAAGCTAATGAGCATAAAAAAATGATCATTTGAAATGATAAATGTCTCTAAAGGTCAAATGTGGGTCAAACTGTTGTAATATTTTGCTTCTGCTGCCATGAGATCACCACAAACAGCAAGAGCAATGTGCAGATCATCATCGAACTCTGCAGCCTTCAGTATCTTCTCATTCATCTTGAAGGTCTCAACATTGTGCAGAGTCTTCTCAGCCTTCTCCTCCTGGCAGAAGATGCAAAAGGCCCATTTGAAAGTACTGGAGGTTCTTCTGAGTCTTGCAGCTGGACCAGTGGAGGGACCTGCAGTGGGTTCCTCTGTGTCTTGAGACACTGACCTTTTCTCTAGTCTCCTAATATTTGTCTTGTTGGTGAACCAACTGTAACAGGATCTATGTCATTTTAGAGACGTCTCATCAGAACAGTATCCTCTCAGTGGTGAGTTTGTTCTCCATATCTTTGAGCTTGTGATGGACTCTTGCACTATCCTTCAATGTAGCCCTTCCTTTGTGACCCTGAACAAGATTTTCTTCAGTGCAGGCCTGTCAAATGATGCAGACATCACCATCCACTGAAGAATCTCGTTTCATGCTGTCTAAGGCCTCCATTTTTCAATTCAACACAACAGAGATTGTTACCTAAATCAGTATAGAGAACAGCCCAAATGTTTTGATCCCTACTGAAGTCTGCAACGAGAGAAAGTGCTAACAAGAGGAAGTCACTCCACAACTGAAATGAACACAACTAAACCTAAACGCTAGAGATTCAACTATTTTATCTTACTGCCTAACACTTTAAAGATTATATGCAAATCAGTCTAGTGACAGGGGACACTGGCAACCTGACACAGTGTGTGTATAAAGAGAATCAGCAGACAAGAGACAACACAATCTAATCTAATGCTACTAAGTATAATATACTACAAAGCTAATACCACAAGATTGAAACTTTTCCACACAAACCAACACACTAGAACATGAACATGCACAGATATAGATGAACAAAGTATCTGAGTCTCCTTAACATGACTCTAAAAGGATGAACTCCACAAATATATCAGGGAACAATGCAGTTTGATTGACCACGTCCATGCTGTGGCTGCTGCTGCTGCTGTTGAGTCACTGTGTCACCGTGTGCCTGGTCACTGGCCAGTGAGGCCTGACCTCTGGTGTTGAAAGCAGTAGCCCTTTGGTACTGAAGCTTGTATACATTATCTCTGCATTATCTCAATTATATAGTTTTCACATAGTATTATCATTATATTGTTCAGCATTTGTGATGAAAAAATACACAAGAGTCATTCACATGCCATCAAGGAATGAATATAATGATACTGTGATTTTTAAATCCACAGGAGACGTTTTTCAGCAGGCCAGTATAAGTAAGATTGACAAATACACGCATGTGTAGGCCTGACTGTTCAGCAGAGGCATGGGGAAAAATTGGTTTTGTTATCAGTTTCTTTTTGGAGAACAAGCTTCTACAAAGTATGAAACCAGCAGGTGGCCATGTTGTTTCATGAATTTTAGGGGTGAAGGAGAGAAGATACAGCTTGTAAATAAGAAACTGAGCTCAGCAGTTCAAATAACACAAAGATAAGAGTTTTCATTGCCTTTCTTAAATAAAAACAAGCAAACGTTTGGAAAATGGGAGAAACCAGGCAGCCATTATGTTTTATGCAAATTAGACAGTGAAGGAGTAGAGACACAGCATGCTAACAATAATATTTGAATTCTGCAGGTCAAAATACATAAGAATAGAACTTTTATTTCTGTTTCTAATGCAAATACAAGTAAACTTGTGGGAAATTTGACAAAATGGTCGGCCATTTTGTTTTATGCAAACTAGAAGGTGAAAGAACACAAAAACAGCAATTTTTGAACTCAGCAGGTCAAAATACATAAGATTCAGCTTGTTTTTTTGTTTTTTTTTGCTTTTAACAGAAAATGCCTCGAGTCGTCTACTTACGTGAAAATAGAACCTGACTTTTTCAGTCACACTGATGTGGACTGACTCTTTGTTCCACCAGCACTCGCTGTGCAGCTGTGGGACAAGTTCTCCTGCAGCGTGCTGCACAGCCAGCGCTGTAGACGTGAGTGTTTGTAGGGGAGACTGGGACCATTTGCCCCCACAAATCTTTCAATTTATAACTCTCTGAAACACTATTTCCTGCATTTTCAGGGCCAAATTTTGTGAAGTAAAGCCATAGTTTTTTTTTTTTCTTTGTTACATCCTTACTTTAAAGCCAAAAGAAACGAGGCATCAGGCAAAACATGGAGAAATGTACCTGTGTCAGGGCCAATGAACCAGGTACCTCTGGCGCCCTCTTTTGGCTGTTCAGTAATTCTGCCCTTCACCATGTTTGTAAAATAAAAATATCATTCTGGGAGGGGATTGGTCCGTGTCATCATTATTAACTACCAGTACTTCATTAATTTGCTGTTAAATGTCAGTATGATGCTAGTATTAATAAAAACGGTTTTAATAACACTAACCCAAATCGAGTCAAAATAATCGCTTCTGAATCTTAAGAATCAGAATTGAATCAATTCTTTTTGAATCAGTACCCAGTCCTAGTCTGGACCCATGGCGGGTTTTTAGCTCCTGCTCGTTAGTGGGGTTGTTTTTGCTGTTGGGGTGGTGTGGAAGGTTCCTTACTCACATGAACCTGTTTGTCTTTCAGGGACCAAGGGAGGATGAAGACGACTTCCTGCCACAGACAGAGGGCATTATGGGAGTGATGCCCAGCCCCTGTGAGACCAGCATCCACAGTCCCTGCAGTGTGGGTTCACCTCCCCAAACCTTTCACTCGTTTAGCCCCTTATGTCTCACAGCAGCAAAGTCATCGTCAAAAGGCAGACAGACAGACTTCGGACCCACCTGAAGACGCCGACCCAGTTCACAGTCAGAGCAGGGACTTTGGGTCCTGAGATCAGGAACGGGAACCACTGCTCTGGACACATTTATAAAGTGTCGCAGCTGCTTTATGTTTCACTCAAGTCCAGGATTCAGTTCTTGGGTCTGGCTGTAAAAGTGATCATTGATGTCTGTCCAGCTGTGTTTTTGTGTTTAAATTTAATTCTGATCACCTTGTTGAGATTTGACAGTAAACAGCTCTGAGTCGTTTATGATTTGAGGTCAAAGGTGACCACTGTGGAGCTCTCCTGAGGTGTGTAACGACGCCACCATGTGTTTCAGTGACATGTAAAGCTACAAGTATTTCCTGTATGTGTGCCGTGGCAGCAGCAGCTGGCGTGCTAACGTTAGCATCCAAATAGATTGTGATTGTTTGTGGAAGTTGTTGACAAACGTCGTGTAAATGAAATGGATTCGCTCACGTGTGCCTGCTGTCCTCCAGACTGGATGAGATGTCAGGTTTTACTTTTTTATTCAGAATTTGAATTGGTTTCTTTACCTCTTTTTTTTTTTCTTTTTTTTTTAGTTATACAAATTATTCAGTTTCAGATCAGTTTATTTATAAAGCATCTAATCACAACATACAGAGCATCCGGAAAGTATTCACAGCGCCACATATTTTCCACATTTTATGTTATAGCTGTTGGAATGTTCCATGACACAGGTCCAAATGGCCTCAGACCACTTAATGTTACCAACTGGATTTGACCTGACTGCTTTACGTACAGTCAGGACGCACAGCCAGATGTCATCATTTGCGTGCAGTCTAACTAATAAAACCAAGTGCTTCATATCTGTCTGGGACAAACTTGGGCTCCATGAAACGTTCGGTTATTGCTCATCACATGACACAAACACATTCATTACAAAGTGTTGATGTAACACATGCGGCCTAAACAAACAACACAGTTGCGTCATCCGCTTACAACGTCGATGCACCAGTGTTTTGCAGTCAGTCATAGCTGCTCTGATACACGGCAGGGAAAAGAGTCACTGCTTTAGTGACTCTGTTCATCAGTGTAGGCATCTTTTAATACATCTGTTTTTTAAGTAAGTCTCCTGTCAGTTATTGAGTTTGTTCATCACATAAAATGACTGAGTGGGGTTCAGGCAGCACAAAAGCTCCTACACCAGAGGTCTCAAACCGGTTTCAAAAAGGGCTGAGAGGGTGCAGGCTTTCTGTGCAACCACCCACTCCAGCAGGTGATTTCACTGATTAACTGATTTCACCTGCTCAAAGTGATGTTAATCAGTGAAATCACCTGCTGGAGTGGGTGGTTGCACAGAAAGCCTGCACCCTCTCAGCCCTTTATGAAACCGGTTTGAGACCTCTGCACTACACAGCCTTATTCAACTTGGGGTAAATTAATTTTTTTCCCTCAAAATCCTGTACACAACACCCCATAATGACAACATGAAAGTTTTTATTTATTTATTTTTCTCAAATTTTTATTTTGAAACATTGAGAAAATTGCAAGACATACATTAATATTCCCTCTTAGTCACAGAACTAGTATGTGATCCCAGGCCAATTCCATTCCCAACATTTTGTTTTTTTTTGTTGTTTTAATAAAACAAAACTATAGAACAATGGATGTGTTGTGACAAAAGACAAAAATCACCAAGAGATTTAATCTTAATGACTAAAATAAATAGACAAGATGAGAAAAAAGGAAAAAAAGACATAATAATTAATAATTCTTACTTCTCCAAGTACCTTTTCTTTATATTGACATGTCTTGTGCATTCAAGGTGTCTGCATATTGCCTTTTGTTAACCTGAACATAAAATGACCATTTTCACCATAGTTTAAAACATTTGATCATTTCTAATCAGAGTGAAAAAGTCTTTCTTTCCATCTGGAATATTTCATTCACAATTTCTATCCATTTTCCAACCCCCAGAGCAAGAACACAAGTGACAGTGGTAAGAAAAAACTCCCTCTGATTTGAGGAAGAAACCTCAAGCAGACCAGACTCAAAGGGGCGACCCTCTGCTTGGGCCATGATACAGACACAGCTAACAAGACAAATATACAGGACATTTTGGGAGTCCATGCTGGTGTCCAGGACAGGAAAACACCCACCCCCACTTCTGGATGGAGCTGCACCTCAAACGGAGGAAAAAAACAATCAGGCATCAGAAAGACAAGAAATACAATATAATTTGTCAGCATTAAACAACAAGAAAAACAGACGAAATACTAAGGTGATCGCCAGCCACTAGCCCTAAACTTCACTAAAAGACCCAGAATTTAGGTAAAGTTGAGGCATCGGCCCGCTCCGTTTACTAATAAAATGAATGTGAAAGAGTAAAAAGCATAGTAACATACTATACCAGTATGCTAGCCGTACGAAAGGGAAAAGAAGTGCGTCTTAAGTCTGGACTTGAAAGTCTCCACAGAATCTGACTGTTTTATTGATGCAGGGAGATCATTCCATAGAACAGGGGCACGATAAGAGAAAGCTCTGTGACCCACAGACTTCTTATTCACCTTAAGGACACAAAGTAGTCCTGCACCCTGAGAACGTAAAGCCCAGGCCGGTACATAAGGTTTAATTAGGTCAGCTAGGTAGGGAGGTGCCAGTCCGTGAACGTAGTCCGTTAGTAGCAGAACCTTAAAATCTGATCTCACTGGGACAGGAAGCCAGTGAAGAGACGCCAAAATGGGTGTAATGTGGTCAAACTTGTGTGTCAAAAGTCTGGCAGCAGCATTTTGAACCAGTTGGAGACCTCTAATGCTGGACTGTGGTAAACCAGAAAATAGAACATTGCAGTAGTCCAATCTAGAAGAGATAAATGCATAGATCAGGGTCTCAGCATCAGCCATAGACAGGATGGGATGAATCTTCGCTATATTTCGTAGCAAGAAGAAAGCAGTCATATTTATATAATATAATATATAAGCATATTTCTCACGTGGAGGTCAAAGGACAACAAAGGATCAAAAATTACTCCAAGCTTCCTCACTTTGTCAGTGTGATGTATGACACACGAGCCTTGGCTAAGTATTAACTGTTCAAATTGATGTTGATGTCTCACTGGACCAAGAACCATCATTTCAGTCTTATCAGAGTTTAAAAGTAGGAAGTTTCTACACATCCAACTTCTCACTGATGTAAGGCAATTTTCTAAGGATTTTAGGTGAACGAGATTACCAGCAGTTATCAGCATGTATAACTGAGTATCATCAGCATAGCAGTGAAAGGTAATTCCAGAAGCCATAATATGTGACCAAGGGATGCTATACAGTAGTGTTCAGAATAATAGTAGTGCTATGTGACTAAAAAGATGAATGGGTGATTCTTAGACTACGCGCACTTATGTCCTTTGATCATATTGTATGAAAAACAGAAAAAAGGGGAAATTTCACACTTTTATAGTTATCTTTACAATGAAAGTGTGTTAAGAAATTTGTTCTAGTAGTCTATGATGACTTTTTCACCTTTTTTCAGCATCATTATATGCAAATATTGCCGTTTTGTGCTTGTCCCACACCCAGACTTTTGATCTTCAATGATAAAAATGAATGGTAAAGAAACGTTTTTTCTAATGTTTTATAATATCTCTGAATAAAATATCAGTAAAATAATCAAAACATAATTGGGGTATTCAATGTCATACAACTGTTGTGATTTTTTTTTAAACAAAATGTAGTTGTCCCACACTATTGCCGTAATTTCCACCACAACACTGTAATGTCCCTTTAAACAGTTTGTATGAAAGATTGTTTGGGTAGTTTCTATGGAGATAAACAGCGACATCAGAGCACATGTATATAGCACCAAATCACAAACAGTTGCCCCAAGGCGCTTTATATTGTAAGGCAATGGTGTGGTGGAAATTACATTTACAAGGCCAATAGTGCCCGTAGTTAAAGAATCACCTGAATCCAGGTTTTGAGTATATTTCTTATTGTTACATGGGAAACGAGGTACCAGTAGATTCTCACAAATCCAACAAGACCAAGCATTCATGATATGCACACTCTTAAGGCTATGAAATTGGGCTATTAGTAAATAGTATATAAATAGTATATTTGTAAATTCTTTATTCCACAATATCCCATCTGAGTCCAGACACTGTCACAAGTTGAGAATATAAAGCAGAAAAGGCAGTTCCTTGCTGGACGTCAACACAGTCAGACTTTACGTGTGTCCTGCTCCGTTTGAAAAGAGCGGCTCTTCTGTTGTCTGAAGCAAACCTTTTAGCTATAGTGTCGGTCGTCCTTTAATTATTACCTCCTGCTTCAACTGTAAGTGCAGTTTCGAAAATGGTTTCAGTTTGGATATGAAGTCCTCCATTCTGAAAGTAAAGTCCAGGCGAGAGGAAAAAATAAATGAACGGCTGCTCTTGTAGTTTACTGTCACTTCATCTGCAGCTGAGGAGTTGCTGCAATAAGAATCCCTGGGATCACTAGCGCCCCCTAACATGAGGCAAGAGAACTGTGTGCCTCACCTGGTGCCTTTTTGCAGCTGTTTTTTGATCACTCAGCACACAAAACACGTTACGCACACACATACAACTGTTGACAAAAAACACTGTACATTATGTACATCAGCTAAACTCTGGAATTTAAGTTCATACAACCAAAGTGTTTGACCATTTTAATGGAGACATACAGAGAGACAGTGAGACAGTCTGACTGCACAGCGTGCCAACAGTTAGTCCAGTGATTGAACAGTCCAAGGTGAGGCTCGGCTGGCTGCTGCCTCAGCGCATGTCTCTGCTCAGTATTTGAACGGCAAATGTGAAAATTCACCGATTTTGAATAAAAAATAATCTAAAACTGGTGAAGTTAAAAGGAAAATAACTTTATAGGACAAATCACTGGATAAATATAACCATTTAATTAACTTTTTTCATTTTACATTTTTTTCCTTCCATGATGACCTCACCTGAACGCACGTCACTGGACCTTATATGTAGACAGGTGTGTGTCTTTCCAAATCATGTCCAGTCAACTGAATTTACCTCAGGTGGACTCCAATTAAGCTGTAGAAACATCTCAAGGATGACCAGTGGAAACAGGAGGCAACTCAGCTCAATTTTGAGCTTCATGTCAAAGGCTGTCAATTCTTACAATACATGTGATTTTTTTTTTGTTTTTTATTTTTAATTAATTTGCAAAAAGACAAAACAAAACACTTTCATGTTGTCATTATGGGGTATTGTGTGTAGAATTTTGAGGAAAAAAGAATTTCATCCATTTTGGAATAAGGCTGTAACAACACATGGTAGAAAAAGTGAAGCGCTGTGAATACTTTGTGGACGCTCTGTATTTCTGTGTGTGAGTTCTGGGAATGATCTTCATCTGCATACAGGGACTGCAGGTCCTCCTCCAGCCTCCAGATAAAACCTTTGGAGGCCCATGATGGGATCAGCACTTTAGCCACCATAAAATGCTCCATAGAGCTCGTCGACACCAACCCAGTGAGCGTTTTTACATTGACAGGATGTTTAAAAAACGTCTATGTCTAGTGTTGAAAAGACGTTCAAAAATGGTTCAAAAGTGAAAGTTTTTCAATGTCTACTTGTAGACGTTTGGGTTTAAACTGTTTTTAACCATGAATTTGAATAGTGGTATACTTCTACCCATACAATGAGTAAATTATACTAAATCATCCTTTGAAGCCTCGCGAGCATGACGCCCATATTTATCATTTAAAAGTTGGCTATGAAAACTCGGGCCTCATTGTGAACATTTATTCTACGTCGTGGAATAAATGTTCACAATTACATCTGGTTTCAACATGTTTTCACCATAACTGTTTTTTAAAGGTCTGTTCAATGTTAAAATCCTCCCTTTTGAAAGTCTTAATGACCATAACATTTTTTGTTAAAACACAAATTGTTCTGGCTCTTGAGAGACGATTACAATGTCCTCAAATATCACATCATAACAGTTAACAAAAGGACCAGAAAGACCATACAGGATATCTAATACATTCATTTAAGCAACAATTTAAATACAACATGAACAGTTTGAACTAATCCAATTGCAGAGTTTCCTTGAATCTTAAATCTTTTCATAAAATTGCCAAGAAATAAAATCTATTAAAAATCAAGAAAGATGAGCAGAGCTGCTTTTTATTTTAATTTATTATTTGTACAGGTAGTGTCTCTCATTGAGACATAATGTCTCACTCTGAAGACAGACCTGAACTTGTTTTTGGTAAAGCCACACCCACCAAATTATTAAAATAATTAGTTTTCTTCAAAACCTCTAAATAATTCATTTACATCAACGCAACATGTAAACATACATTTGAGTTTCAAAAGTAATTTATAGTGCAGGTTATAAAATGGTTGTCAGGGAAATCAGAAAGATTATAAAAAAGTGTTGAGAAATAGGCTTTTTCAGTATATTGTCAGTTCAATAAAAGCATCAGTTTCGGGCAAAGAGTTGATTTTATCGCCCACCTCTACTTTGTGCATCCTGCCCACTGCTGTAGGGAAGCATCATTTACGTTGACAGCATACAGCGGTCCAGCCATGAGGCAGAGGTCTTGATTGGTTTTGATTTATATACCAAATAAATCCGGAATGAATAGCTGTCATTTGTACAAAGTGAAAATATAACATTTTTTAATTGTAAAATAATGCACTAATTCTGAAGTTTCCAACATTAGTTACACACAAATGCCCAAAGGGATTATGGGTAAACTGAGCCTGTTTGTCAAACTGATGCCGATGTCTCACTGCCAGAGTTTAAAAGTAGGAAGTTGCTGAGTCTGTTTAAGTTGTGATTTGTCAACCGTGTGATATAACCGAGCGTCAGTAGATGACAGTGTACTATGCATTTTTGACCCATCTACTCAAGACTGGTTGTCGACCTGAATCACAACAAACTTTTCGGTATCGCAGATGTACGGAGCCCTGGAAGTGTCATTGCAAAATGTTTTGCATGTGAAGAGAATGTGCGCACGTTTTATTATATTGTGCACTCATTTTATGATATTGTGCACGTTTTATTTTATAGTGTGCACGTTTCATTATATTGTGCGCTCGTTTAATTATATTGTGCGCTCATTATATTGTGCACATTATATTGTGCACTCGTTTTATTATATTGTGCGCTCGTTTTATGACATGCACACGTTTTAAGCATCGTTTGAGTAAAACAAGGACATGATCTACTTAAACATGGCCACAATTTGTAAAACGTGCACTCAATATTGTCTTCAAATCAAATCAATTTTATTTATATAGCGCCAAATCACAACAAACAGTTGCCCGAAGGTGCTTTATATTGTAAGGCAAGGCCATACAATAATTACAGAAAAACCCCAACGGGGTCAAGTGATGGCTTTTTAAGTAATGGTTTAATTACTGCCACCTTAAAAGCCTGTGGTACATAGCCAACTAACAAAGATAGATTGATCATATTTAAGATCGAAGCATTAAATAATGGTAGGGCTTCCTTGAGCAGCCTGGTAGGAATGGGGTCTAATAAACATGTTGATGGTTTGGATGAAGTAACTAATGAAAATAACTCAGAACAATCGGAGAGAAAGAGTCTAACCAAATACCGGCATCACTGAAAGCAGCCAAAGATAACGATATGTCTTTGGGATGGTTATGAGTAATTTTTTCTCTAATAGTTAAAAAAAAAAAGAAAGTCACGAAGTCATTACTAGTTAAAGTTAAAGGAATAGTCAGCTCAATAGAGCTCTGACTCTTCTTGTCTTGACACATTGGCTATTAGTCAACAAACCAGCAGACAGTCTAATACATTTCCCCATTAGAAATGGATCCTGGTCAGAATGTATTATCATGGTTTGGGTGCACAAGGACATACAGAGAACTCCAGGTACCAGCATGACAGCATCTGGAGTTTAAGCACATTAAAAAGGATGCTGAGGGTGAAGCGTCGCCCCGTCGTGAGGATGACAATGCTCCCTTTCTGCCTCCGGCGTGGACTGTGAGTCCTGTGGGGAGCGAGGAACCAAAACCGGCGTGGGTTTATCGTGTCTTTCCCTGTTAAACTGTGAAGTTTATACACTCAACAAAAATATAAACGCAACACTTTTGGTTTTGCTCCCATTTTGTATGAGATGAACTCAAAGATCTAAAACTTTTTCCACATACACAATATCACCATTTCCCTCAAATATTATTCACAAACCAGTCTAAATCTGTGATAGTGAGCACTTCTCCTTTGCTGAGATAATCCATCCCACCTCACAGGTGTGCCATATCAAGATGCTGATTAGACACCATGATTAGTGCACAGGTGTGCCTTAGACTGCCCACAATAAAAGGCCACTCTGAAAGGTGCAGTTTTGTTTTATTTGGGGGGGGATACCAGTCAGTATCTGGTGTGACCACCATTTGCCTCATGCAGTGCAACACATCTCCTTCGCATAGAGTTGATCAGGTTGTCAATTGTGGCCTGTGGAATGTTGGTCCACTCCTCTTCAATGGCTGTGCGAAGTTGCTGGATATTGGCAGGAACTGGTACACGCTGTTGTATACGCCGGTACAGAGCATCCCAAACATGCTCAATGGGTGACATGTCCAGTGAGTATGCCGGCCATGCAAGAACTGGGACATTTTCAGCTTCCAAGAATTGTGTACAGATCCTTGCAACATGGGGCCGTGCATTATCCTGCTGCAACATGAGGTGATGTTCTTGGATGTATGGCACAACAATGGGCCTCAGGATCTCGTCACGGTATCTCTGTGCATTCAAAATGCCATCAATAAAATGCACCTGTGTTCTTCGTCCACAACAGACGCCTGCCCATACCATAACCCCACCGCCACCATGGGCCACTCGATCCACAACGTTGACATCAGAAAACCGCTCACCCACACGACGCCACACACGCTGTCTGCCATCTGCCCTGGACAGTGTGAACCGGGATTCATCCGTGAAGAGAACACCTCTCCAACGTGCCAAACGCCAGCGAATGTGAGCATTTGCCCACTCAAGTCGGTTACAACGACGAACTGGAGTCAGGTCGAGACCCTGATGAGGACGACGAGCATGCAGATGAGCTTCCCTGAGACGGTTTCTGACAGTTTCTGCAGAAATTCTTTGGTTATGCAAACCGATTGTTTCAGCAGCTGTCCGAGTGGCTGGTCTCAGACGATCTTGGAGGTGAACATGCTGGATGTGGAGGTCCTGGGCTGGTGTGGTTACACGTGGTCTGCGGTTGTGAGGCTGGTTGGATGTACTGCCAAATTCTCTGAAACGCCTTTGGAGACGGCTTATGATAGAGAAATGAACATTCAATACACGAGCAACAGCTCTGGTTGACATTCCTGCTGTCAGCATGCCAATTGCACGCTCCCTCAAATCTTGCAGCATCTGTGGCATTGTGCTGTGTGATAAAACTGCACCTTTCAGAGTGGCCTTTTATTGTGGGCAGTCTAAGGCACACCTGTGCACTAATCATGGTGTCTAATCAGCATCTTGATATGGCACACCTGTGAGGTGGGATGGATTATCTCAGCAAAGGAGAAGTGCTCACTATCACAGATTTAGACTGGTTTGTGAACAATATTTGAGGGAAATGGTGATATTGTGTATGTGGAAAAAGTTTTAGATCTTTGACTTCATCTCATACAAAATGGGAGCAAAACCAAAAGTGTTGCATTTATATTTTTGTTGAGTGTATGTCCTCAGTGCTGATATGAGCAAGTTTCCTGTGTGCACGTTAAGCTAGTTTTCAAGCTCACCTCTCTTCTCAAAGAATTTGGTTAGCAGCTGTTTTCCCTCATTTTGTTTTCTTTCCCTGTCCTTTTTTTTTTCTCTTCTTTTTGAAATCTGGACTTTGATTTTTTTTTTTTTAGTAAAGACATGTCTTATTTCATCCTAAAAACCTCTCCTCATGCTGTTAAATCCCATTTGGGATGTGTGTGTGTGCAGCATGCCACCTGTGCGCCTGGACTAAACCATTGCACAACTGTGCAGGGGTGGAAGGGCCCTCAGAGATCTTTCAATATTATTGTTAGAGCAGAATTGTGTTTCACAACATTTATACATTCATTCTAATTATATTCTTTTACACCATGAACACAACATGGTGGGGCTGGCCAGATCGCAGCAGACTGGACTCTCTGGTGAGACCCTACTGGGCTGAAAGAGCCTTCCTCAGCACACACAATGGACTGTTACTGCGGGGCACTAGACTAGTAATCCCCTCAGTGATGAGGAACAGTGTGCTGGAGAAGACTCATGAGGGGCACCAGGGGATAGTCAAGTGTCGTGAGCGGGCCAAGCAATCAGTGTGGTGGCCGGGGCTCAGTAGCCAGATCGGAGAGCTGGTGCTGAAATGTGCTGCGTGTGTCAAAGAACGAACCAATGCAGCCGAGCCTCTCATGCCTACCAAGCTGCCAGACAGGCCATGGCAGAAGCTTGGGGCCAACCTGTTTACACTAAAGAACACTAACTACCTACTTGTTATGGACTATTTCTCTAAGTACATTGAGATTGCACAGCTGAGCTCGACTGGGTGTGCAGATGTCATAGTGCACCTGAAGTCCATTTTTCCAGGCATGGCATACCTGAAACTTTAATCACAGATAATGGGCCGCAGTTTTCAGGAGCCCAAATGTCAGCATTTACAGCTGAGTACGAGTTCGAGCATGTGACGAGCAGCCCAAGATATCCTCAAAGCAACAGTGAGGCTGAGCGCGCTGTCCAAACCATCAAAAACCTGCTGAAGAAAGCGTCTGATCCTTACCGTGCGCTGCTGGCCTACAGGAGCACTCCTCTGAGAAATGGCTTCAGTCCAGCCCAGCTGCTCATGGGCTGGCGGCTGCGCACCACAGTGCTTTCATTTCCTGCGATGCCCGAGCCAGCCATCCCAGACCTATGAGCAGTGCAGAGCAAGGAGAGAGAGAGAAGATGGATGGACGCGAGCAACTACGACCACAGACACAGAGCGAGAAATCTCCCTCACCTGTCTCCAGGAGATTGTGTGTGGATTACAGACTCCAAGACACCAGGTACTGTCACATCTGCGCACGAGACACCCAGATCTTACCTAGTCAGCGGACCCCAGGGCACCATCAGGAGGAATTGTCGCCACCTTGTGCCCATGGCGTCCGACAACAGCGACCAGACACAGGACCAAGCTGCCGAGGCAGACCTGCAGGACACTGCCTGTGACACTGTTGCGGTGTCCACAGAGGGGTCACAAGGGTCTCCTCCAATCATCTGAACCAGGTCAGGCAGACCTGTCATTAAGCCAGATAGACTGAACTTGTGAAGCTTGAGTGTTGAAAACAAACCAATGTGAAAAAAAAGAAAAAAAAGAAATGTTGTATGATGTTATGTTGAATGTTACACTAAGTGATCTGGTGATGTAATAGGGGGAAAGTTTAAAGGAACCAGAAATTGGTTGTATGTTGATTTCAGTGGCCTACAGTTAAAGTTATAGATGGCCTAAATATATATGTGGGACTAATAAGGTTACCTTCTTAACTGTAAGAATGTGTTTCACAGTGGTCAGCATAGTGTGTAAGCATCCAGAACAGAATCTTATAGGAAGTAAACTCAATGGTGATAACTGTAAGGTTAACAGGTTAATAATACAAATGAAGTTATAGTCCAATATTCAGTTAAAACAATTCTCAGAAGGGGAGATGTGGTGTGACACTAGGGGGCGGTCTTACGGGGGAATTCCGGTATGTTGCATAGAGATGCATCAGTGTTTTATGGTCAGTTGAGGAGTGTGCCAGTAAAGTGAAGCAAGGTGAAAACCCAGTCTCATCATTCTTCATGTTTTATAAAGGAACCCAACCCGACACATAGTACCCTTTACCCCCCCAGTCCAACGCCCCTGCGCACAGAGAAAGGGGTACAAACGGAGGGATGGCAGAGTCATGCACACTCGCACCTACGAAAGCCAGGCACCAGGAAACGCACACATCCACATTCTCTCACACACACCCACAGACAATGAGAGGAAAAGCCTTAGAACGAAATCCCAAAAACCAGCCCACAGGACCCGACCACAACAGAACCAATTCAATTACATAATGACTACAATGCTGAAAGAAGGATTAATGCAAATAAAGAATTAATTTGAAGAAAAGAAACAATAAAAATGCAAATCCAGGTAATCACCATAAAACGGAATATAAATTAATTCATTTAGAAACATGTATTCTCAAACTGATCAAAATAAGGCAGACAATCCATAGATCAAATTTAAAATCAGGAGCACCCCATCATAATTATTGTAAAAGTGTTTAATCAAACAATACAAGAAATGCAGTTAGTCACCTTAGCCATTTGCAAAGTTCACAAGTCCAGTGGTAATGTTTTTGAAACTAAATACGAGGTCTGTTAGAAAAGTATCCGACCTTTTTATTTTTTTCAAAAACTATATGGATTTGAATCACGTGTGATTGCATCAGACAAGCTTGAACCTTCGTGCGCATGTGTGAGTTTTTTCACGCCTGTCGGTTGCATCATTCGCCTGTGTGAACGCAGCCGCTCATGGCGCGGGACAAACAACACCTCCGTGTTGGAAGTCTCACAGGACAAGTTGGAACATGCCCAGCTGTTAAACAATTTCTCGGATACTCACTCGACTGAAAAGTCACCGAAAGCCGTCTGAATCTTATGAATGGTTTCCAACACGGAGGTGTTTTTTTGTTGTGTGCCATGAGTGGCTGCGTCGCGACGCGCGAATCCGTCCGCACGTCTTTCATTACAAAATCTCCTTTAACAGTGGAATGTGCCGATAAAGTGCTGATCCCGACCTCTTCTGAAACTTCTCTGCTCGTCACACGACGTCCTGCATCAACAGAGCCTTAAATTTGGAAGTGATCTGCTCGTTCCAGCCTGTCGATGGCCGCTCAGGGCACGGTGCGCCCTCCGCCACCGTGGGCCAATTTTAATCCAGTTTTAATGGTCCTTAATCCGTGTGATACCGATAGAATCTTCACCGAAAGCCACCTGAATCTTCCAAATGGTTTCCATCTGGCTGTCTGGCAGAGTTTCTGAAAAAAATTTTCATGGAACAAAGCGGCAGTCGCTCCGCCATTCCTAAACAATAAAAATCTGATGGGGGGGGTGGACCAGTGCTCACTCAAAGACTGCCCACAGGCGAATGATGCAACCGACAGGCGTGAAAAAACTCACACATGCGCACGAAGGTTCAAGCTTGTCTGATGCAAGCGCACATGATTCAAATCCATATAGTTTTTGAAAAAAATTAAAAGGTCGGATAGTTTTCTCACAGACCTCGTAGATGCAGTAAGGCCCCCCACCAGTAGAGGGTAGGACGTCTCAGAAGGCTTGCAGATTTGGGAGGGAGGGAGGGGTTCCCCGCAGTTTCCTGTTTGCTTTGGTCTTTGTCTTTGAAATGAGCAGTAATAAACTTTGGAAAACTATCTTTTAACTGTTTTGGACCGTGTGGACTGTTGTTACTCAATTTCAATTTATTTTCATTTATATAGCACAAAATCACAACAGAGTTGCCTCAAGGTGCTTCACACAAGTAAGGTCTAACCTTACTAATCCCCAGAGCAACAGTGGTAAGGAAAAACTCCCTCTAAGGAAGAAACCTCAAGAAGACCAGACTCAAAGGGGTGACCCTCTGCTTGGGCCATGATACAGACATAAATTACAGAACAATTCACGGACGAATATACATGAAATGCTATTGGCACACAGGACAGGAGGGTCTCCAACACGAACACAACTCCCATCTCTGGATGGAGCTGCACCTTAAACAGAGAGAAAAAACAGAATCAGGCATCAGAAAGACAAAAAATACAGTATAATTTGTCAACATTAAACAACAAGAAAAACAGAAGAAATACTAATGTGATCACCGGCCACTAGCCCTAAACTTCACTAAAAGACCCAGAATTTAGGTAAAGTTGAGGCCGCAGCCCGCTCCGTTTACTAATAAAATGAATTAAAAGAGTAAAAAGCGTAAAACAAAACTGTACCAGTATGCTAGCCATATGAAAGGGAAAATAAGTGCGTCTTAAGTCTGGACTTGAAAGTCTCCACAGAATCTGACTGTTTTATTGATGCAGGGAGATCATTCCACAGAACAGGGGCACGATAAGAGAAAGCTCTGTGACCCACAGACTTCTTATTCACCTTACGGACACAAAGTAGTCCTGCACCCTGAGAACGTAAAGCCCGGGCCGGTACATAAGGTTTAATTAGGTAAGCTAGGTAGGGAGGTGCCAGTCCATGAATAATTTTATAGACTAGTTGCAGACCCTTAAAATCTGATCTCACTGGGACAGGACGCCAGTGACGAGACGCCAAAATGGGTGTAATGTGGTCAAACTTTCTGCTTCATGTCAAAAGTCTGGCTGCAGCATTCTGAACCAACTGGAGAGCCCTAATGCTAGACTGTGGTAAACCAGAAAATAGAACATTACAGTAGTCCAATCTAGAAGAGATAAATGCATGGATCAGGGTCTCAGCATCAGCCATAGACAGGATTGGACATCTTAAGGATTTTATGTGAATGAGATTACCAGCAGTTATCAGCATATATAACTGAGTATCATCAGCATATAGCAGTGAAAGGTAATCCCAAAACACTGCAATATGTGCCCAAGGGGTCCTATATAAATGGAGAAAAGCAGGCAGCTTAAGACGGATCCCTGTGGAACCCCAAATTTCATGTCACTAAGGATAGAGGTAGTGTTACTGTACAAAACACAATGAGAACGACTGGTCAAGTATGACATCAGCCATACAAGGGCACTCCTAGTAATCCCAAAATGATTTTCCAGCCTATCAATGTACAAGGTCTGTCCAAAAAGTATTGTACCTTTTTATTTTTTTCAAAAACTATATGGATTTGATTCATATGTTTTTACGTCAGCCAAGCTTGAACCTTTGTGCGCATGCGTGAGTTTTTCCGGCAACAGCAAAAAGAACCAACTTCTTTTCAAAAACAGAGTTTTTAAGCCTGCAGTTCAGAAATCTGTCCGGGCGGGGCTCCCAGTCCCTCACGTCAATCTGTCCGGGCGGGGCTCCCAGTCCCGCACGTCAATCTTTCCGGGCGGGGCTCCCAGTCCCTCACGTCAATCTGTCCGGGCGGGGCTCCCAGTCCCGCACGTCAATCTTTCCGGGCGGGGCTCCCAGTCCCTCACGTCAATCTGTCCGGGCGGGGCTCCCAGTCCCTCACGTCAATCTGTCCGGGCGGGGCTCCCAGTCCCGCACGTCAATCTGTCCGGGCGGGGCTCCCAGTCCCTCACGTCAATCTGTCCGGGCGGGGCTCCCAGTCCCGCACGTCAATCTGTCCGGGCGGGGCTCCCAGTCCCGCACGCCCTCGGTCTGAGCACAAACGTAATAATATAACTCCATGGTAGAAAAAACTCCATAAAGCAGGCATTTTTGGGAGTAGCAAGATGGCGGGTGGCAGTGTGACGGGAGAATCCACTGCTTACCTTAGTCCTGAGCCTGAAGTTTTTAAAAACCAATTTGGGAAGATTATTGTCGTGAATGAGTTCTTGAACTTCATTTCTGACAAAATGAGGACTCTTGACCACAATGAAATTGTCCTGTTGGCTACAAACAACTTTCCATTGGAATGGATTACAAAATTGAAGGGCTTCCTGTTTGAAGTATGTCTGACAACAACACAATGAAAATTTAATTGTACGTGAATTATAGGAAAAGTAATAAGACGTGAAGGCATGCTTGAGATTGTTTAATGAGTTTGGGGAAGATATGCCTATGTTTGTCTCGCACCATCTGGACAAACTTCCACCTGTTGGTTTTGGCAGTATCGACGCCTCAGCCCTGCTTAGAAGAATAGAGCAACTAAGCAGTGAAGTTTCTGCATTGCGCAGGACCATTGAAGCACAGGCGGATCTGAATGAGAATCTGATGGCAGCTACTGTGGCTGTGAATCGCCGGGTGAAGGTGATGGAGGAGAGCTGCACCCTGAACCTGGACTGCAGGACCCCGCTGCTGTGGCTGCTGCAGGGGAGGTGGAGGTGCAGAGGAAGACAGGCTCTGCTCAGCAGGCAGAGATGGTGTTACCGTCTCCGCCTGCTGCGACTACAGAGAACGTTCAGCCTCGCACATCAGGTATGTCACCGCCGTGGAGTTTTGTTATGAGCAATGGACATAAAAAGCCAGACATTAATGTCACACCTAAGAGGCGACCCATATCCACTCAGGGGAAACGTGAGCGAAGGAATAGGCCTCCCAGAATTATTGGCACTGGCACAGAGAGCCACATACGACTAAGAGAGTGTATTCTGCTGGCGATATTCCTGTGGGGAGAAATGAACTGCTGCAGTCAGAGAATAATGAAACTGTGGCTCCATCCTCCTAACTGTGATGCAGGTTGTCTCTTATAACTGTCGTGGGCTGCGTGTAGGTAACAGCGCTGGGGACCGAGCCCGACGTGTTGTGGTGGATAAAATACTTCAAAGTTGTGACATTGTGTGTTTACAGGAGACTTTCCTTTCCAAACAGGATTTGGGAGGGTTAAATTATGTTCATGATGACTTTCCCGGTGCTGGGGAGTCAACTACAGATCTCTCTCAGGGCATTATTAGGGGGAGAATCCCTGGGGGTGTGGCCATCCTGTGGCATAAAAGGTTTGATTCTGTGATTAATGTTGTTCGACTGGAAACTGACTGGTGTATTGGGGTTCATGTCAGGATGAGTAACACAGAATTTATCATTCTGAATGTCTACACACCGTATGAGTCGAGACATAATGAATATGTGAATAGGTTGGCATTTATTAACTCTTTTATTGTTGATAATTGCTGTACAACCGTTTATGTTGTTGATATCTGATAATGCTTCTTCTTTTGCTAAGCATATGATCAGGATGTGTGAAGACAATAATTTGGTTCTATCTAGTCAGGTGCTTCTACCTGCAGACAGTTTTACCTACTATAGTGAAGCCCATAGAACAACTAGCTGGCTTGATCATCTGATATGTACTGCAGATGCTCATGCAACGCTTGGGCCTATGAAAGTACTATATGAGGTGACCACAGCTGATCATTTTCCTATTGAGTTCATACTTAACACTGTGTGTCTCCCTGAGATAATGAGGGAGGATAACAGCATAAGTGAGGCTAAGATAGACTGGACTAAACTATCCTCAGAGGATGTATTGTTTTATTGTGGGAGATCAGATGCACTTTTGAGAAAAATACATTTACCTATGCATGCCATTCGATGTTTGAATGTTAATTGTAGTGACACGTCTCACTGTGATGACCTCTGTGAAATGTATAATTGTATTGTGTTTGCCTTATCAGAAGCCAGAAGACCTCTACTCACTCTCCCTAATAAAGCTGTAAATGCTCAGCCTGGGTGGAATAGGTATGTCGCTGGCCCCCATGCAGAAGCTAAGGCAGCCCATAAAGCCTGGGTAATTGCTGGTAGACCTAGGCAGGGGCCGGTTCATGAGTATAAAAAGGTAACCAATACTAGATACAAATATGCAGTACGCTTTGTTGGCAAGCATGCGCAAGCCTTGAGAGCTGACTCTATGGCTGGAAAACTGCTTGACAGCAATGTCACTGGCTTCTGGAAAGAAGTGAAGAATATAAACAGGGTTAAAACAGCACTGCCATGTAACACTGAGGGTGTATTTGGTGGAGAAAATATAACTGAACTATGGAGGCAGCATTATACTGCTCTGTTCAGCTGTGTCAGAAGTGAGCCCTACTGTACAGGTCATACAGAGGAGGAAGTGGTACACATCAGCCCCTATGAAATTTCCCAAGCCATAAGGCAACTGGCTGATAACAAGGCATGTGGCATGGATAATATCATTGCAGAGCACCTGAAGCTTGCCAGCTCTAGGGTTGCTGTGTTGCTGGCTATTTGTTTTACAGGGTTGGTAATGCATGGTAGTCTGCCAGATGCTATGTTGACAGTTATTTTAGTACCTGTTATCAAAGACAAGGCTGGGAAGGTAGGGAGTATGGATAACTATCGGCCTATTGTCCTAGCCAGCGTACTGTCAAAGGTGCTAGAAAGTGTCATATTTGACAGAATTGGGGAACTTATTTGCACCACGGATAATCAGTTTGGCTTTAAGAGTAAGCATAGTACTGATTTGTGTATTTATGCATTAAAAGAAGTAGTAGAAAAGTACAGAGGGCATGGCTCAACAGTGTTGGTGGGCTTTATTGATGCCTCTAAGGCATTTGACAGAGTTAACCATCACAAGCTCTTCACCAAGTTGAAGTATAGGGGTGTTCCGGGTATTTATCTTCTCCCTTCAGAGTTGGCAATGGGGTCAGACAGGGCGGGCTTCTATCCCCAAGCCTATTCAGCCTGTACATGGATGAACTGTCAAGGCAGTTGGGAGATTGTAGAACAGGGTGTATTGTGGGCAACACCTTAATCAATCATTTGATGTACGCTGATGATTTGGCCATTATATCTCCCAGCAGTGCAGGGTTCCAACAGCTTCTTAATATATGTTCTGACTACGGGGTCAGGTTTGACATCAAGTATAATGCCAAAAAGAGCATGATAATGATATGTAGGACCAAGGAGGATCAACATCTTAACTTCCCAGGTTTCTATTTGTCTGGTCAAACACTGTCTGTGTGCACTAATGTAAAATATCTAGGACACATTGTTAACGATAAGATGGAGGATGATGCTGACATGCTCAGACAGAGAAGAATGCTGTATGTCCAAGCCAATGTGTTAGTGAGAAAATTTCACGACTGCTCTAATGAGGTGAAGGTGAACTTGTTTAGAGCTTACTGTACCCCTATGTACACGGCCCCCCTCTGGGTGAGGTATAAGAAGGAGAGTTTGCAAAAACGTCAGGTTGCGTATAATGACTGTCTCAGAATCCTGCTCAAAAAGCCCAGGGGTAGTAGTTCCAGCAAGCTTTTTTGTGATTTAGGGTTAAACACCTTCCAGGCTACACTGATGTACAAGTTTATATCAATCAATCAATCAATTTTTTTTTTATATAGCGCCAAATCACAACAAACAGTTGCCCCAAGGCGCTTTATATTGTAAGGCAAGGCCATACAATAATGATGTAAAACCCCAACGGTCAAAACGACCCCCTGTGAGCAAGCACTTGGCTACAGTGGGAAGGAAAAACTCCCTTTTAACAGGAAGAAACCTCCAGCAGAACCAGGCTCAGGGAGGGGCAGTCTTCTGCTGGGACTGGTTGGGGCTGAGGGAGAGAACCAGGAAAAAGACATGCTGTGGAGGGGAGCAGAGATCAATCACTAATGATTAAATGCAGAGTGGTGCATACAGAGCAAAAGAGAAAGAAACAGTGCATCATGGGAACCCCCCAGCAGTCTACGTCTATAGCAGCATAACTAAGGGATGGTTCAGGGTCACCTGATCCAGCCCTAACTATAAGCTTTAGCAAAAAGGAAAGTTTTAAGCCTAATCTTAAAAGTAGAGAGGGTGTCTGTCTCCCTGATCTGAATTGGGAGCTGGTTCCACAGGAGAGGAGCCTGAAAGCTGAAGGCTCTGCCTCCCGTTCTACTCTTACAAACCCTAGGAACTACAAGTAAGCCTGCAGTCTGAGAGCGAAGCGCTCTATTGGGGTGATATGGTACTATGAGGTCCCTAAGATAAGATGGGACCTGATTATTCAAAACCTTATAAGTAAGAAGAAGAATTTTAAATTCTATTCTAGAATTAACAGGAAGCCAATGAAGAGAGGCCAATATGGGTGAGATATATGTAGACTGCAGGGGTCCCAGAATAATCTCATTATGCAGTTGACCAATCCCAGGTGCAGTTCTGTTAGATACCAATCCCATATGTGGAAATACTGGTATTTGTGCCTTTTATAGAATGTGTATGCACTTTTTTTTTTTAATGGCATTTTTTACTGCTTCTATTTATTAGATGCCTTTCATTGAATTTGCATAAGCACTTTTTTATGTATGTGTATATATATATATATATATATATATATATATATATATATATATATATATATATGTCTTTTTAATATTAGGTGATATAACGCCTTTGTTATACTATATATTTGTTTTATATTTTGTATGAGATATGTCTATTTGAACGCTGGAGTCTGCAATAAAGTTTGACAATTGTTGTTAATCCTTAATCGTCCATTGCTGTGATGGAAACTGATTTGATAATCGCCCTGGGTGCAGAGGTTACCAGCACATACACCCCCACTCTGCCTTCGCAGTAAGTGTAACTAATTAATGTAGAATAGTGTTGAAGAATCGCTGTTTTCTTGTTTTCAGCTCTGTATGAGAACAGGTCCATGTGTTCAGTTCAGTGGTGTCATTGTGTCTCTCCAGACACGCTCAAGGTTGGCTTTAGATATGAATAACCCAGTTTTCCCTCTGGAAGCAAAGTTTTTTCACACAGTCAAAATATGAGATCACTCACATTTTACAGAATACAGAAGCAGCAATTAATTTTGAACAATACAGTCATTCTACTGTTCCTAAAGCCCCGGTCACAACTCACCGTGCGTTTTTTTTTCACCATACGTTTTCTGTGGATGCCACGGCCACTACGTTTTTGTGAAAACGTACGGAGGCAGTAGCAAGGGGAGGGAGTACGTTCAACGCACATCTGTAGGAGTGTAAGGATAAAGACAGTTGACAATAAAGCAGTGTGTGTGTGTGGAGTCGCTTTTCTTTTTTATGAGCAGGACCGGAGCGGCAGGTGTTTTTCGGCGTCGGCGATGCATGAGCATGTCCAGCCTGCAGCGGTCAGTTGTACGAGTGTTTACTTGCCTCGGAAAGTTACAGCTAGTTAACAGACTGAAGCTGTGGAGTGTCTGTGTTGCTGACATTTGGAAATAAAGTCCAAGTTCAAGTGAGAAGCTGCGTCGTGCATGCAAGTCTGTCAGCCTCCATAGTATCAAATCAAATCAATTTTATTTATATAGCGCCAAATCACAACAACAGTTGCCCCAAGGCGCTTTATATTGTAAGGCAAGGCCATACAATAATTACAGAAAAACCCCAACGGTCAAAACGACCCCCTGTGAGCAAGCACTTGGCGACAGTGGGAAGGAAAAACTCCCTTTTAACAGGAAGAAACCTCCAGCAGAACCAGGCTCAGGGAGGGGCAGTCTTCTGCTGGGACTGGTTGGGGCTGAGGGAGAGAACCAGGAAAAAGACATGCTGTGGAGGGGAGCAGAGATCAATCACTAATGATTAAATGCAGAGTGGTGCATACAGAGCAAAAAGAGAAAGAAACAGTGCATCATGGGAACCCCCCAGCAGTCTAAGTCTATAGCAGCATAACTAAGGGATGGTTCAGGGTCACCTGATCCAGCCCTAACTATAAGCTTTAGCAAAAAGGAAAGTTTTAAGCCTAATCTTAAAAGTAGAGAGGGTGTCTGTCTCCCTGATCTGAATTGGGAGCTGGTTCCACAGGAGAGGAGCCTGAAAGCTGAAGGCTCTGCCTCCCATTCTACTCTTACAAACCCTAGGAACTACAAGTAAGCCTGCAGTCTGAGAGCGAAGCGCTCTATTGGGGTGATATGGTACTATGAGGTCCCTAAGATAAGATGGGACCTGATTATTCAAAACCTTATAAGTAAGAAGAAGAATTTTAAATTCTATTCTAGAATTAACAGGAAGCCAATGAAGAGAGGCCAATATGGGTGAGATATGCTCTCTCCTTCTAGTCCCCGTCAGTACTCTAGCTGCAGCATTTTGAATTAACTGAAGGCTTTTCAGGGAACTTTTAGGACAACCTGATAATAATGAATTACAATAGTCCAGCCTAGAGGAAATAAATGCATGAATTAGTTTTTCAGCATCACTCTGAGACAAGACCTTTCTAATTTTAGAGATATTGCGTAAATGCAAAAAAGCAGTCCTACATATTTGTTTAATATGCGCTTTGAATGACATATCCTGATCAAAAATGACTCCAAGATTTCTCACAGTATTACTAGAGGTCAGGGTAATGCCATCCAGAATAAGGATCTGGTTAGACACCATGTTTCTAAGATTTGTGGGGCCAAGTACAATAACTTCAGTTTTATCTGAATTTAAAAGCAGGAAATTAGAGGTCATCCATGTCTTTATGTCTGAAAGACATTCCTGCAGTTTAACTAATTGGTGTGTGTCCTCTGGCTTCATGGATAGATAAAGCTGGGTATCATCTGTGTAACAATGAAAATTTAAGCAATGCTTTCTAATAATACTGCCTAAGGGAAGCATGTATAAAGTGAATAAAATCGGTCCTAGCACAGAACCTTGTGGAACTCCATAATTAACCTTAGTCCGTAAAGAAGACTCCCCATTTACATGAACAAATTGTAATCTATTAGATAAATATGATTCAAACCACCGCAGCGCAGTGCCTTTAATACCTATGGCATGCTCTAATCTCTGTAATAAAATTTTATGGTCAACAGTATCAAAAGCTGCACTAAGGTCTAACAGGAGAAGCACAGAGATGAGTCCACTGTCTGAGGCCATAAGAAGATCATTTGTAACCTTCACTAATGCTGTTTCTGTACTATGATGAATTCTAAAACCTGACTGAAACTCTTCAAATAGACCATTCCTCTGCAGATGATCAGTTAGCTGTTTTACAACTACCCTTTCAAGAATTTTTGAGAGAAAAGGAAGGTTGGAGATTGGCCTATAATTATCTAAGATAGCTGGGTCAAGTGATGGCTTTTTAAGTAATGGTTTAATTACTGCCACTTTAAAAGCCTGTGGTACATAGCCAACTAATAAAGATAGATTGATCATATTTAAGATCGAAGCATTAATTAATGGTAGGGCTTCTTTGAGCAGCCTGGTAGGAATGGGGTCTAATAGACATGTTGATGGTTTGGAGGAAGTAACTAATGAAAATAACTCAGAACAATCGGAGAGAAAGAGTCTAACCAAATACCAGCATTACTGAAAGCAGCCAAAGATAACGATAAGTCTTTGGGATGGTTATGAGTAATTTTTTCTCTAATAGTTAAAATTTTATTTGCAAAGAAAGTCATGAAGTCATTACTAGTTAAAGTTAAAGGAATACTCGGCTCAATAGAGCTCTGACTGTTTGTCAGCCTGGCTACAGTGCTGAAAAGAAACCTGGGGTTGTTCTTATTTTCTTCAATTAGTGATGAGTAGTAAGATGTCCTAGCTTTACGGAGGGCTTTTTTTTATAGAGCAACAGACAATTTTTCCAGGCTAAATGAAGATCTTCTAAATTAGTGAGACACCATTTCCTCTCCAACTTACGGGTTATCTGCTTTAAGCTGCGAGTTTGTGAGTTATACCACGGAGTCAGGCACTTCTGATTTAAGGCTCTCTTTTTCAGAGGAGGTACAGCATCCAAAGTTGTGCTCAGTGAGGATGTAAAGCTATTGACGAGATAATCTATCTCACTCACAGAGTTTAGGTAGCTACTCTGCACTGTGTTGGTATATGGCATTGAAGAACATAACAAAGAAGGAATCATATCCTTAAACCTAGTTGCAGTGCTTTCTGAAAGACTTCTACTGTAATGAAACTTATTCCCCACTGCTGGGTAGTCCATCAGAGTAAATGTAAATGTTATTAAGAAATGATAAGACAAAAAGGGGTTTTCAGGGAATACTGTTAAGTCTTCAATTTCTATACCATAAGTCAGAACAAGATCTAAAGTGTGGCTAAGGTGGTGGGTGGACTCATTTACATTTTGAGCGAAGCCAATAGAGTCTAATAATAGATTAAATGCAGTGTTGAGGCTGTCATTCTCAGCATCTATGTGGATGTTAAAATCGCCCACTAGAATTATCTTATCTGAGCTAAGCACTAAGTCAGACAAAAGGTCTGAAAATTCACAGAGAAACTCACAGTAACGACCAGGTGGACGATAGATAATAACAAATAAAACTGGTTTTTGGGACTTCCAATTTGGATGGACAAGACTAAGAGTCATGCTTTCAAATGAATTAAAGCTCTGTCTGGGTTTTTGATTAATTAATACGCTGGAGTGGAAGATTGCTGCTAATCCTCCGCCTCGGCCCGTGCTACGAGCATTCTGACAGTTAGTGTGACTCGGGGGTGTTGACTCATTTAAACTAACATATTCATCCTGCTGTAACCAGGTTTCTGTTAGGCAGAATAAATCAATATGTTGATCAATTATTATATCATTTACCAACAGGGACTTAGAAGAGAGAGACTTAATGTTTAATAGACCACATTTAACTGTTTTAGTCTGTGGTGCAGTTGAAGGTGCTATATTATTTTTTCTTTTGAATTTTTATGCTTAAATAGATTTTTGCTGGTTATTGGTGGTCTGGGAGCAGGCACCGTCTCTACGGGGATGGGGTAATGAGGGGATGGCAGGGGGAGAGAAGCTGGAGAGAGGTGTGTAAGACTACAACTCTGCTTCCTGGTCCCAACCCTGGATAGTCACGGTTTAGAGGGTTTAATAAAATTGGCCAGATTTCTAGAAATGAGAGCTGCTCCATCCAAAGTGGGATGGATGCCGTCTCTCCTAACAAGACCAGGTTTTCCCCAGAAACTTTGCCAATTATCTATGAAGCCCACCTCATTTTGTGGACACCACTCAGACAGCCAGCAATTCAAGGAGAACATGCGGCTAAACATGTCACTCCCGGTCTGATTGGGGAGGGGCCCAGAGAAAACTACAGAGTCCGACATTGTTTTTGCAAAGTTACACACCGATTTAATGTTAATTTTAGTGACCTCCGATTGGCGTAACCGGGTGTCATTACTGCCGACGTGAATTACAATCTTATCAAATTTACGCTTAGCCTTAGCCAGCAGTTTCAAATTTCCTTCAATGTCGCCTGCTCTGGCCCCCGGAAGACAACTGACCATGGTTGCTGGTGTCGCTAACTTCACATTTCGCAAAACAGAGTCGCCAATAACCAGAGCTTGATCCTCGGCGGGTGTGTCGTCGAGTGGGGAAAAACGGTTAGAGATGTGAACAGGTTGGCGGTGCACACAGGGCCTCTGTTTAGAACTACGCCTCCTCCTCACAGTCACCCAGTTGGCCTGCTTTCCCGGCTGCTTGGGATCCGCCAGAGGGGAACTAACGGCGGCTAAGCCACCTTGGTCCGCACCGACTACAGGGGCCTGGCTAGCTGTAGAATTTTCCACGGTGCGGAGCCTGGCCTCCAAAGCTACGAATAAGCTACACTTATTACACGTACCGTTACTGCTAAAGGAGGCCGAGGAATAACTAAACATTTCACACCCAGAGCAGAAAAGTGCGGGAGAGACAGGAGAAGCCGCCATGCTAAATCGGCTAAGAGCTAGTAGCTACGCTAAGCTAGCGGATTCCTAAAAACACGCAAAGTGAATAATGTGTAAATAATTTAGAGGTGATTCAGCAGAAGGAGTGCTTTAGTTAAGGCACGTAAAGATTACACTGGGAAACAAATCGTAATCTAGATAACTAGATCAATCTAACTGCGCAGATTAAACAGCTAACAGATACAGAAAAACACCGCTGTGCTCCGGAACAGGAAGTGATACAATACCGCAGTGAGAGCCAACCACCAGTAGAGGCAAGCCATGACAACATGACAACATTCTGGACCCCATGGGGCAGGTATCGGTGGCTGAAGCTGCCTTTTGGAATATCTGTTGCCCCGGAGGTCTATCAGCAGAAACAGCATGAACGTTTTTCAGAACTCAGTGGCATTGAGCCGATAGCTGATGACATACTGGTTGTTGGGTGTGGAGACACTGAGGCTGAGGCAGATCATGACACTAAACTCACAGCACTGATGGACAGTTAGACTGAGCCTGAGAAAGCTCCAGTTTATAGTCAAGGAAGTTAAATTTTAACAGACACGTCTTGTCAGCACAGGGTCTGCGGCCGGACCCTGAGAAGATCAGGGCAGTTCAGGATATGCCCCCCCCCCCCCATGGATGTCAACATGGGGGGGGATATGCCCCCCCCATGTATGCTTCCACATACCCCAACATACAAAAAATATAAAATAGAAATTCATGAAATTAGGTCTCTCTAGATGCCCCGAAATGCTTCTAAAATGCTAAAAACTTGTGGGCCCCCACCAGGGGTGCTGCCCCTGGACCCGGCCCCCACTGAGTTGTTTTTCTTTGCCCATTCTCATCTCTGTTTCTTGGAATGCTGTGTTCTTTTTCAGCCATGCATACCGCCCGTTGTTATGTCCAAATAACTCAATTTTAGTTTCATCAGTCCACAGCACCTTATTCCAAAATGAAGCTGGCTTGTCCAAATGTGCTTTAGCATACCTCAAGTGACTCTGTTTGTGGCGTGTACGCAGAAAAGGCTTCCTCTGCATTACAGCATCATACAGCATCTCTTTGTACAAAGTCCACTGTATAGTTGAATGATGCACAGAGACACTATCTGCAGCAAGATCATGTTGTAGATCTTTGGAGCAGGTCTATGAGTTGGCTATGACTGTTCTCACCATCCTTTGCTTCAGCTTATCTGAGAATTTTCTTGGCCTGCCACTTCCGGCCTTAACTAGTACTGTGCCTGTGGTCTTCCATTTCCTCACTATGTTCCTCACAGTGGAAACTGACAGCTGAAATCTCTGAGATAGCTTTTTGTATCCTTCCCCTAAACCATGATGTTGAACAAGTTTTGTTTTCAGGTCATTTGAGAGTTGTTTAGAGGCTCCCATGTTGCCACTCATTAGAAGAGATGCAAAGAGGAGAAACATGTGCAAATGGTCACCTTAAATACCCTTTCTCATGATTGGATTCACCTGTGTAAGGAGGTCAAGGGTCAGTGAGCTTACCAAACCAACTTTGTGTTACAATAACTAGTGCTAAATGTATTCACATCAATAAAATGACAAGGGTGCCCAAATTTATGCACCTGTCCAATTTTGTTTAAATAATTATTGCACACTTTCTGTAAATCCTATAAACTTCATTTCACTTGTCAAATATCAGTGTGTTTGTCTGCTGTATGATACGAGGTCTGTGAGAAAAGAAACTGACCTTTTATTTTTTTAAAAACTATATGGATTTGAATCACGTGTGATTACATCAGCCAAGCTTGAACCCTCATGCGCATGCGTGAGTTTTTTCACGCCTGTCAGTTGCGTCATTTGCCTGTGGGCAGGCTTTGAGTGAGCACTGGTCCACCCCTCCCATCGGAATTCCTTTGTCTGACTACTTGCTGAGAGACTGGCGCTTTGCTTTATCAAAATTTTTTCAGAAACTGTGAGGCAGATCCGAGTGGACACCATTTGAGAAATTCAGATGGTTTTCAGTGAAAATTTTAAGGGCTGATGAGAGATTATGGAGTGTTACTGTTGCTTTAAGGACTGCCCACAGAGCCGGACAGTGCGCCGCACCCCGAGCTGCCGTCGTCAGCCTGTTTCGAGCTGAAAACTTCCTAATTTAAGCCTCTGTTGACCCAGGACGTCGTGAGAGAACAGAGAAGTTTCAGAAGAGGTCAGGATCAGCAGTTTATCCGGACATTCCACTGTTAAAGGAGATTTTGTAATGAAAGACGTGCGGACGGATTTGCGCGTCGGGACGCAGCTGCTCATGGTGAGGCGCCACAAGAAAATGCCTCCGTGTTGATAATCATTCGTAAGATTTAGGCGGCTTTCGATGGCTTTCAGTCGAGTGAGTATCTGAGAAATTGTTTAACAGCTGGACATGTTCAAACTTGTCCTGTAAGGCTTCCAACGGAGGTGTTTTGCTGTGGCGCCGCGCCATGAGCGGCTGGGTGCCGACGCGCGAATCCGTCCGCACGTCTTTCATTACAAAATCTCCTTTAACAGTGGAATGTCTGGATAAACTGCTGATCCTGACCACTTCTGAAACTTCTCTGTTCTCTCGTCTTCCTGTTAAAAGGGAGTTTTTCCTTCCCACTGTCGCCAAGTGCTTGCTCATAGGGGGTCGTTTTGACCGTTGGGGTTTTTCTATAATTATTGTATGGCTTTTGCCTTGCAATATAAAGCGCCTTGGGGCAACTGTTTGTTGTGATTTGGCGCTATATAAATTAAATTGATTTGATTTGATTTAAAGGGCTTTGTTTTACTCCGCGCGTGGCTTTGTAAACTTGTAGCATCACCTGCTACATTGATTAGCGCTTACATTAGTTATGGGCATGCTCTACGGTCTTCTTCTCTGTTTTTTGTGGGAGCATTACAGTCCACCTACAGGCCTGGCGTATGTACTACAGCTTTAAACAAAGTCTTGAGGCAAAGGATTTGCCTCAAACATTTTTTTGTAATCGAATTATTCAAATGAATCATTTCAGCCCTAGTTTGTACTTGATGGTCCACTTAAGTTTTTGAATGACAGATGTTACTCTTGTTACTCTTTTTGTATTTGAGATATGCTGAGCGTTAGTAAAACAGTAAACTTTGTCAGCCATGGTCAAACAAACACACCTGTCAAGTCTGGTGTTGTTGTAGGAACCCTGGTAGTCTGGTGATACTTAGACCTTTAGTTCATCATTATACCATGTTTCCTGTCATTGACCTTAGACATTTAGTACATGGGGCATGACCCTTCCCAGTGGGCCTCAATTAGCTTTTAACCATTCAACCTCTAGATGACAGTTATTTTACACTTGTATGATGTTTTACTGGTTCCCACCTTAATTGTTTCTAGCTGAACACTTTTAGCATAGAAATTTAAATTTAATGTGAGTTTCTTTTGTGAGATTCATGGTTTGTTTCCTGTTGGGAGCTGGTTTTAGCTTCAGATGAATGCTTTCAAATGTCAATGTAGCTCACATGAATGTTTAACTCCTTCCTCAGGTTGAGGATCAACCTGTACTCCCTACTGAGTCTTCAAACCAGATCACACTCTGGTCATTGCTGTTGTCAGACTTTCTGCATTTCAGATATGGTGAGGGTCACTAAGTTTGTTAGGTAGTAAACTATGTCAGCCTCTCAGTGATAGACATTCTCACAATAACATCAGACCTGAAAGGTGTGTTAGTGGAAGTAGAATCACTTTTCTCATGAAGATGTCTGTGGGAAATAAACACCTATCAGGTCTGGTGTTGTTGTGGGGACCCTGGTAGTCTGGTGGCACTTGGGCCTTTTATTTATACCTGTAGTGTTTTTACATTTCTGAATGTTTTAAAAGTAGTTCATCTCAAATTTATTTCTTCAACATTTTCTTGCTGTGGTCACTCCGCAAAAAATGAACTAACCTGAGCTGTTGTGATTGAAAGTGAGCCTACGGCTAGCAGCTGTTTGATCAGGTAGGCCGTAAATTGAGCCAAGGCTGAATGACTAACGTTGTCACCTTAAGCGTTTATAGTGATTGAAGTAAATTGTACTATGAATATAAGTGTTATATTGGTTATAGGGATGGAAGTCCCCACAATAACATAAGACCTGAAAGGTGTGTAAGTGGCAGAAGAATCGCTTTTCTCTTGAAGATGTCTGTGGGTAACAAACACGCTTGTCAGGTCTAGTGTTATTGTGGGAACCCCCGTAGTCTGGTACCTTTAGTTAATCATTATGGAAGATTTCCTGTCATTGACTTTAGAAATTCATTATATATAACATGAACCTTTCCAGTGGGCCTCAATTAGCTCTTAATGATTCAACATCTATATGACTGTCATTTTACACCTGTATGATGTTTTAATGATTCTCACCTTAATTGTTTCTAGATGAACACTTTTAGCATAGAAATTTTAATTTAATGTGAGTTTCTTTTGTGAGATTCATGGTTTGTTTCCTGTTGTAGGTCACCCATCCCTCATGTATTTATTGTCCAGGTCTGTGTAGTTTCAGATGATTGCTTTTACATGTCAGTGTAGCTCACATGAATGTTTAATTCATTCCTCAGCTTGAGGATCAACCTGTGCTCTCAACTGGGTCTTCAGACCAAGAGGTTTCCAGACCAAATGAAGAGGGTCTTGAGGAACCATTTATCCACAACCAGGTACAATTTATTTATTTATTTATTTATTAGATTTTAAGGCACTTTTTTGGATTCTTGATTTGTTTGTACTTGATGGTCCACTTAGTTTCAGATGGCAGATCTCACTCTTGTCATTGCTGTAGTCAGACATTCTGCATTTGAGACATGTTGAGTGTTAGTAAGGCAGTAAACTATGTCAGCCATGGTAATCTTTTAAGTTCAAGTGAATGGGAATAAGGATACAAGTGTTAAATTGCTCTCAGTGATTGACGTTCCCACAATAACATCAGACCTGAAAGGTGTTTTAGTAGAAGTAGTCACTTTTCTCATGAAGATGTCTGTAGACAACAAACACACCTATCAGGTCTGGTGTTGTTGTGGGGACCCTGGTAGTCTGGTGGCACTTGGGCCTTTTATTTATCCCTGTAGTGTTTTTACATTTCTAAACATTTTAAAAGTAGTTTATCTCAAATTTGTTTCTTCAACATTTTCTTGCTGTGGTCACTACAACAACAACAACAACAAAAATGAACTAACCTGAGCTGTGGTGATTGAAAATGATCCTACTGCTAGCAGCTGTTGGATCAGGTAAGTAGTAAACTGAGTGCAGGCTGAACAACTGTCACCCATGGTTGTGTTATGAGTTTATGGAGATTTAAGTAAATTGGAATATGAATACAAATGATACATTGGTTGCAGTGATGGAAATCCCCACAATAACATCAGACCTGAAAGGTGTGTTAGTGGCAGAAGAGTCACTTTCCACCTCAAGATGCCAATGGAAAATAAACACAACTGCTGCACAACTGGACCCCAATAGTCTAGTGGCATTTGGACCTTTTATTTATTATACCTGTGGTGTTTTTACATTTCTGAACATTTCAAAAGTAGTTCATCTCAAATTTGTGTCTTTGACATTTTCTTACTATGGTCACTACAACAAAAAGTGAGCTAACCTGATCTGTGGTTGAAAATTAACCTACTCTTAGCAGCTGGTTGATCAGGTAGGCAGTAAAGTGACCCCAGGCTGAATGACGCATGTCAAACATGATCATCTTGAGATTATGGAGACTGACATAAATAGGAATATGAATACAAGTATTGATCACATTCTTAACTTTACAGTTACATAGCCTTTATAGCTCTGAATTATGCAACTTGTGCAACTTTATTTCATAGCCAATTCAGTTAGTCAACTTGCCGTGAATAGCTTCCTATCATGTTACCCATGGTCCGACACCATTTATCAGCACCAGCACCTGAAAAAACTCATGGTCAGAGTTGGAAGGGTTGTTCTTGGTATCAGAATTGTCAATGATTGTCACCTCCTAAAGTTTTCTCCAAGCCACTTTTGAAGCAAGATGGTTAGTATAATGCTAAAGTGAAACATACTAAAAGAATGACTGTGTAGAAAACATTAAACCCTTAAAACGTGTTTAAAGTGGTGATACTGGCTCTTTGGTCTGTCTTGAGCATGTATTTATCAATCACATTTATGGCAGTATAACAAAAACCTGATGCTTTTGTGGTCTACAGATGGACTGGGCACATCCAGTCGGACAGAAGAAAATGAGACGGCAGTGACAGATGTAAGTTATGATGTGAACTCAGAGGTGCATCAGCAGGAGAAGTTGCCCAACAAGCCTGTCTGAGCCAATCAGCATAAAAGGCAAAAGGTAAGGTCACTGTTTGATCATGAATGGATTTTGCAGCTCATTACTGTTGGAGGAAATTTGATAAATATTGGTACACATTCCTGTCATCTTATGTTTGCATATAATTTAATTTAAAGTTAATTTAACCAGATTAGTCCCATTGAGCTCGAGATCTCTTTTGCAAGGAAGACCTGGACAATTACAAAGTTTCCAATTCACCTAACCTCCATGCAGTGGTGGGCACAGATAACCAAAAAGTTAGCTTTGATAACAGATAATGAGCTAACTGAAAAGTTATCTTTTATAAAGCTAAACCAATAAACCACCCAAAAATGTATCGGAAGCTACGGATAACCAATAACTTCCAGTATTGTCTCCGGTACACTTGCAACAAGCTGATTTTGAGTTTTAACACCACAATCGTTTCTGGTAGTATCATAGACGACCACAAACCCAAACAATGAATCAGCACTTCTGTCTTTGATTGTCCTGCCCCCTGCTGGATGGTCCAGTTTACTACATGGCTTCCAGCAGAGAAGCAGTTGAGAGGAGCAGCAAAGCTCAACTCTCTACTCAACAACAGCATCGCCATGAGGCAGAGGTCTTGGAAAATAAAGCAGTGCTGACTTATGGTTTGGTTTATAAATAAAATTAATACTGATAGAATAACTCCATTAATGTCAATTTTGTCATTTGTGTAAAGTTAAAATATAACATATATCTTTTAATGTTGAATAATGCACTAATTCTGACGTTTTGTAACAAACACAGACAGATGGGATTATGGGTAAAATGTTCCTCCGCTAACATTGATTGGTTGACTCATTCATTCTATGTAAACCAACACGTTAATGTGACGTGTGTCGTGTGTTGGTGTTTACAGATAAATGTGCTTTTGTAAAATATGCCATTTTTTTATTTGTAAAAAAAAAAAGGCATTTTCAAACCCAAGTTGTAATTAGATAACCATCTGATATAACAGGTGTCAAAATAAATAGAACACTGCCATCTACTGGACGCTCAGTACTAGGGCGAATACTGCCATGAACACTACTGGCCAGTAGATGGCAGTAGAGACCGTGAAAAGTTGCCAAAACATTTATAACATTTATGATGTGTGGAATTTAATAAATGCAAACGGAATTTTCAGACATCTTATATATATTACTCTGGAACAAAGATGACAGACAGTGTTTGACATAAGTAAGACATTATAGAGCAAACAGGAATTGATTGCAATGATTCCAGTTGAAAATAATGGAGCTACCTGGGCTTCTTCTGGCATTTTTACATAAAACAAACACAATAACGTCTATAAACCCAGAGAATATATTCACGGGAGTTTCAGGCACAATATACAAAGAGTTTAATGATGTTGTCCGTGTGGAGCCTAATCAGAGTGTCTCAAATGCATTTCTTCTGTTGTGAATGTACTGAGCATGTCCACACCAAAACCTTCAAAATTAGTGCATTATTTTAAAACTAAAACATATATCTGATATTTTCACTTTATAAAACTTCAGACATGATGTTAATTTAAATATCTTGTCCAAAATTAGTTTGGTTAAAATTTTAACCATAAGTTAAAACTGTATGCCTCTGGATGACTTGGGTGATATTGCCAGCGAATCAGTATGGGGTCAAAAGAAATGAGCTTTTTTCTTTTTTGTGACCAGTTCTCCTTTGCCTGCAGAAGATAGAGCAGTTTCTTCTAGAACCAGCTCTCCTCTGTTCTCTGTTTACAGAGGATAGAACTGCACATCTACTATAAAACATTTAACAGGTAGGTACTTAACTGATATTAGATTTGATAGATGTTTGTAACTTTGTTTACCACGTCTGCAAAAATATGTTAGCGGTCTAGCTTGGGACTCCGACGAGGGCAGTCGCATCTCCTCCACTCTCCCTTATCTCTGTTCTCTGCTTTAAACTTCAAGTCCCTACTTCACCAGACTGTGAATTCCTCAAATTATATTGGATTCTGGATCTATTGGACTACTATTGGATTAACCATGGAATTGATCAGCTGGTCTCTGAACGCTATTGACACCATTTTTTCTACAAGAAGGTCAGGACTGGGGGATCCTACCTGCCCAGAAGGAACACATCCTGCGGGCTATGTTCTTGACTCCTGGTGGTCTTGGCATGTGGCATGCTTGGCGTCTTTCTCCGTTGAGGACATTGAGGATTTATTCATTTGTGGTCTTATGGTAGCAGGGCTGGTACTTTTTGGCTTATGTGCTGCCCTGATCTACCGGAAAATTGGCGAGACGGCAGCATCAAGAACCATGGCCCCTCGCTTGTCCGTCATGATTAACGAGGTTGGCAAGGCAGTGCATTCTCAGACTGCGATGACTCTTGAACTCAGACGCAAATTGGATGACATCTTGGAGCAGATGCGTGCCTTGCAGTTGAAGTTGAAGATTTCAGAGGTGAATATGGTGAATATTCTTAATTCATAATTGGGAATATTCTTCCCAAAATATTCTTATTTTGGGAGGAGGCCCCGGGGAAGACCCAGGATACGCTGGAGGGACTACATCTCTCGGATGGCTTGGGAATGCCTTGGGGTTCCCCCGGAGGAGCTGGGGGAGGTGTGTGTGGATCGGGAGGTCTGGGCGGCTTTGCTTGAGCTGCTGCCCCCGTGACCCAACTCTGGATAAAGCGGAAGAAAATGGATGGATGGATGGATGGAATATTAATTCATAATTGGGATTTGGTTGTTCAAGTGGAACTGTTAAAAGTGTTTTTCACTGCTCAAACCATAACACTACAGGCTTATCAAGCCTGAAGGTCAAATTGCCTGTCTGTTTTCCTCCAGAGGAATGTCTTCGGTCTGGGGAACATTTGGCTGTTTCTTATCTCAACTCACAAAGACAATAAACTGTTTTCATAGGACTGAAGCATGCTCAACCCCCCCCCCTACCCCCTATCAAACTCCCCCCACTCCGGCTTCTGCTCACGTCACACCCCTTCCCTTCTGCGGGGGTGGTACAGTTTCAGCTGCTGCTGGTCCCTGTTCCTCCCCCCAAGCTGAAGGTGGCGCATCTCAGGGTTGCTGCATGACCTTCACCCACTTGCCTCAATTTAGATAACAGTCTTTTTCAAACTTAGTGCACATAAACAATGTCAAATGTGTATGTGCTGTCTTTAATTCTGATATTTGCCATTATTACAGTAAACAAGTAATAATTGTGGAGTAATTGCTGTCTGAGGTAACTGGAGTGTAAACATAATTTCTCCACTGTGAGATCAATAAAGTACGAGGTCTGTCAATAAAGTAACGGTCCTTTTTATTTTTTTCAAAAACTATATGGATTTCATTCATATGTTTTCATGTCAGACATGCTTGAACCCTCGTGCGCATGCGTGAGTTTTTCCACGCCTGTTGGTGACGTCATTCGCCTGTGAGCACGCCTTGTGGAAGGAGTGGTCCCGCCCCCTCGTCGGATTTTCATTGTCTGGAAATGGAGGAATGAAAAGGACTTTTTTTCCATTAGAATTTTTTCAGAAGCTGTTAGAGACAGGCAGCTGGAAACCATTCGAAAAAATTATCTGGCTTTCTGTGAAAATTTTACGGGCTTCACAGAGAATAAGGACTGTTACTACAGCTTTAAGGACTGCTTTAAGGACTGCTTTAAGGACTGCTTTAAGGACGCTCTGCGCGCCGTGCTCCGAGCTGCAACGATGAGGCACAAACCACCGGATCATTTCTAAGCTGATGGCTCTGTGGATACGAGACTGTCTTGTGCTCTTTCTCTGGTTATCACAAGAGCTGGACATCAGCCATTTTCCGGCAGATTTCACTTTTAACAAGAGATTTTGTCATGGAAAGCCGCGCGGAGTCTTCGCGCGTAAAGACTGATTCGCTGTGGAAGCGAGACAAAGGACAAGTTGGGACATGCCCAGGTCTCCACAATTTCTCTGATACTTACTGGACTGGTAAGCATTGAAAGCTGAGATAGGCATGTCCAAACTTGTCCTCTAACACTCAGAAACAGCAGTGTTCCTTTGTCTCGCTTCCACAGCGAATCAGTCGTTATGCACAAAGCCTCCGCGCAGCTTTCCATGACAAAATCTCTTGTTAGAAGTGAAATCTGCTGGAAAATGGCTGATGTCCAGCTCTTGTGATAACCAGAGAAAGAGCACACGACGGTCTCGTATCCACAGAGCCATCCGTTTAGAAATGATCCGGTGGTTTGTGCCTTGTCGTCGCAGCTCAGAGCATGGCGCGCCGAGCGTCCTTAAAGGGGTCCTTAAAGGGGTCCTTAAAGCTGTAGTAACAGTCCTTATTCTCTGTGAAGGCTGTAAAAGTTTCACCGAAAGCCAGATAAATTTTTCAAATGGTTTCCAGGTGCCAGTCTCTAACAGCTTCTGAAAAAATTCTGATGGAAAAAAAGTCCTTTTCATTCCGCCATTTCCAGACAATGAAAATCCGACGAGGGGGCGGGACCACTCCTTCCACAAGGCGTGCTCACAGGCGAATGACGTCACCAACAGGCGTGGAAAAACTCACACATGCGCACGAGGGTTCAAGCATGTCTGACGTAAAAACATATGAATCAAATCCATATAGTTTTTGAAAAAAATAAAAAGGACCGTTACTTTATTGACAGACCTCGTATATCTAATCTAAAAATTATAGGACCAAAACGTATCGGAAGATAATTAGTCCAATGATGGTTTTCAAAGTTATGTGAAAAGCTAAACCAATAATGAAAACATTATCTTTGATAATTAGCGGTTAGCAGATTAGTGGAACTGCTGCATGTCTTTAAATGTGGGAGGAAACCGGAGCACCCAAAGGAAACCCACACAAACATGGGGAGAACATGCAAACTAATTGTAGTATTAATGAATGATGCCTAACAGCCTCACTAAACCTAATGTTTAGGGAAAATTAATCAAAATCAGGAATACTTATTTCAACTCCTTAAGGACATTCGGGATGAGAGTCACCCCAACAAGGAGTTATGAAGTTTTGTAGCCACATGAAGGAAAGACCTTCTGTGGTGTTGGGTGGGACTTTTATTCTGTGTACTCTGATGCTGGGCCAAGCACTGGGTGGGTGGAAGATTGCACAACATTTTCCTTTCACACCCACTCTCCAGAACAGGGGTCACCAACCTTGTTCCTGGAGGGCACCTGCCCTGCATGTTGTCTAACTCTCCCTGTTCCACTCCCAGGCAATTAACTCTATCAGGTGTGCTCAGCCAATCAACAACTGGAAGACACAACTTAAAAACAAACAAACAAACGAACAAACAGGTGTGATGTGAGTCAGTTGACGTGGAAAACATACAGGTCTAAAATACAGAACTTGGTTGGCCATAAAGGTTTACTTCGAATGACAGCACTAAAAAAACAAGGTTTAGGTTTATAATTAAACCAGTCAGCTGCTTGTTCATGAGTTTAACTTTGTTGTCAACAGTCAGTTAGCAAATGCTAAATCAAAATGAAGCCATTTGTGTTTCACAATGTGTTTGACTTAAACCTCAACACATTTAACAATGTGGAAGAAGTAAGGTCTTTTTTCCCTTTTTGTATTCAGTTTTATTTAGACGGAGCTGTTGAAATGTATTTCATTGACTCGGCACAGTGACCATTAGTGTGCAGGGCAACACTGGTACTTCTGAGTTACCAAAATGAATTACGTTATCTGGAGTCTTTTGGAAAACAGATGGTTATTCTGAGTTGTGTAGAAGATGGGATGTTACTGTTGGCTGGTCAGCTCTTTGTTACTATTGTTCATGTCAAACACTTTAAATATTAAAAGTTAAAAATTAAGAGGTTTTTTCTCTTTTTTTATTGTTGTGCACACTGAAAGCAGTTATACCACACAATGAAATTATTACTCTGTTTATTCTCCCTTGAAAATCTGCAGGTAGAAAGTTCACATCAGATGTTTTAAAAAAAAATATAAAATACACATTAGACTGAAGAATGTGTTATATACACTATTTAAATGATTACAGTTAGAGGATGTGTAATTTATGTGGTATTGGCAATATTGTGTAGTTTAAGCAGCATTTCCTGCTGTGCAGGAATCGTAAGGTGCACGTGTGCATAAATAGTGAACAGAGAGGATGATGGGACGTAATGATGAAGAGAAGAATGACAGTGAAATAACAGTCACTCAGGTGGTGGAGGGGTCAGTGTGCCAGAGTTACAGAGAAGCCTAATGGCCTGTGGGTAGAAGCTGTTCCCCAGCCTAGTGGTCCTGGACATCAGACTCCTGTAGTGTCTGCCTGATGGTAGGAGTGTGAAGAGCGAGTGTTGGGGTTGTGTACTGTCCCTGATCAGGTTGTGTGTCCTACGTAGGACTCTGGTCTGGTAAATGTCCTGCAGTGAGGGGAAGGCTGCCCCAGAGATGTACCGTGAGGTCTTAATCACATGCTGGAGAGCCTTCCTGTCTTGGACTGTGCAGTTCCCGTACCAGACTGTGATGGCAGTGGTATGGGCGCTCTCAATCAAACACCTGCAGAAGGTGCTGAGAATTTTGGCTGACATTCCCAATTTTCTGAGTCTTCTCAGAAAGTCCAGTCTCTGTTGGGACTTCTTTATGATCTGTTGGGTGTTGTAAACCCAGGTGAGATCATCACTGATGTGGGAATTTGAAGGTTTTCACTCTGTCCACCTCTGTCTCATCAGTGTATAGTGGTGTGTGCGGTTCCCTACTCCTCCTTGTATCAATAACCATCTCTTGAGCGCCTTGGGGCAACTGTTTGTTGTGATTTGGCGCTATATAAGAAAAAAGTTGATTGATTGATTGATTGATTGATCTCTTTTGTCTTGTCTGTATTCGTGTATAGATTATTATTGCGACACCAGCTACCAGATCTGCCACCTCTCTTATATACTGTCTTGTTCCCATCAGTGATCTTTAGAGTAGGGGTCTCAGTACACAGCCTGGCGTCTCCCCGTGCTCACAGTTCTTATGCTGGATGTGCGGTTATTAACTTTAACTAACTGGGGTCTATCAGCACTCAGTTACAGAGGGAGGGTGTCAGTCTGAGTGTGAGGAGTTTATCTCTGAGTTTGCAGGCGATGACCGTGTTGAATGCTGAGCTGCAGCTGATGAACAGCCAGTTCTGACAATATGGACTCTGTGGGGGGTCTACAGTATCTGGCATGGTCTTTTTAATGTGTGTCATGGCTATCCTTTCAAAGCGTTTCATTAATTGGAGGGAGTACTATGGGACGATAGTCAATTAAGCAGGTGACAGTGTTTCTCTTGGGGCTTAGCATTGTGGCGGTGGACTTAAAACAGGTGCATATAGAGGTGTGTGCAAGGGACAGATTGAATATGTCAGCAAACACATCGGCGAGTTCTGATGAGCAAACCCTGAGTGCACAGGCGGCAGTGTTATCTGGGCCAGCTGCTTTCTGTAGTTCAAGTTCAAGTTTATTTGCCATTTGCAGTATTAAAACCACATTGGAAAAATTGTGCAAGGAGCTCAAAAGTGCACTAGCAAGACACACACAAACAATAAAAAGACGTAAAAGAACATAAAAACGCCATAAAAATGACAAAGCCACAAAATAATTTAAGATACATTTAAAACTAATCAAAGAGTGTTGATCATTGCCACGGCTTGTGAGAAGAAACTTTTTCTAGAACGTGATGTTCCACATTTAATAGACCGATAGCACCTACCCGAAGGTAGAAGCTCAAACAGGTCCCTGGCAGGATGCAGGAGATCCTTAGTAATAGCCAAAGACTGGGACTTAAGCCTTTTTTTGTAAATGTCCTCCAGGACAGACAGTTCCACACCAACAGTCCTACTGGCTGAACCAACCACTCTATTCAAAGCCTTCCTTTCTTTAGCTGTGGCATTTCCAAACCATGCAGTTATAGCATTTGTAAGAAGACTTTCAATGCAGCTGTGATAAAAATTTAAGAGAATATTCTTATTAAGAGTGAATTCTTTTAGCAGCTTAGGCAGAAAAAAAAGCCGTTGTCAAGACTTTTTAACAATTTATTATCAATAGTGTTTGTAAGAAGACTTTCAATGCAGCTGTGATAAAATTTTAAGAGAATATTCCCAGAAAATTTACAGTTTTCAACTGTTTTCACCTCAGCGCCATTTAATATGATGGGAGCATAAGATCTATTTTCACTGAAGTCAACAACCAACTCAAAAGTTTTTGCAGTGTTTAACTTCAAATTGTTTTCCTCGCTCCAGGAAACCACGCTTTGCACTTCAGATCTGTACAAAGAGTCGTCATGAGAAGAGATCAAACCAGTAATAGTTGTCATCTGCAGACAATTATCAAATTATTATGAAAGGACGCAACACAGTCACAAGTGTACAAAGTGTACAACAATGAGCTTAAAATACAACCTTGTGGCGAGCCAGTATTAACAATAAGTTCATCAGAGACAAAGCCATTGATCTTGACTCTTTGTGGTCTTCCAGTTAAAAAACTAAAAATCCATTTGCAAACGGCATCACTCAAACCCAAAAGTCTCAGTTTATGGATGAGCCCTGCAGGGACAAGAGAATTAAAAGCAGAGCTATAGTCAATAAAAAGCATTCTAGCCTGGGATTTTTCCTTGTCCAGATGTTTGTACACAGAGTTCAAGGCAAATAGCAAAATAGCATCCTCCACACTTCTGTCTGTATGCAAACTGGAGTGGATCAACAGACACGGGGATCTTAATGTGCTCCAGCACAAGACGTTCGAAGGTTTTCATCAACACTGATGTAAGCGCAACTGTCCTATAGTCATTTAAACAAGTGATAGGTGACTTCTTAGGCACTGGAATGACAAGTGACCTTTTAAAACTGAGTGGAACAGTACAGCACCTCAGAGACATATTAAAGAGGTCAGTTAAAACAGGTGCATGTTCCTCTGAGCACAGCTTTAAAACACGGGGAGGAATACCGTCCGGCCCAGGCGCCTTCCTGACCTTAGACCTGGACAGGACCCTCCTTACATCCTCCTGTAAAATCGTGAGACCGTTTTTCTCATCGCTCACCAAAAAGTCCGCTCGCTCCCTTTCCAAGGTATCAAAGTGACAATAAAATTTGTTTAAATCATTAGGGAGAGAGATACCAAAAGTAACCATGTGCTCACTCCTGGGCCTCCAAGAGGTAATGGCACTCAATCCCTTCCACATCTGTTGTGGATTGTCCTCTCTAAAATAACTCTCAATCTTTTCACCATAGGCCTGCTTAGCAGCTTTAACTGATCTCTCAAAAGAGTATCTGGCCTGTTTATAGGCATCGACATCATCAGAGCTGAAGGCTCCAGCACGTTGCTTTAACGTCCTGTTCACGTCTGCATTAAACCATGGTTTTTGACTTCCCCGTTGTTTCACAACTTTCTTTGGAATACAAGAGTCAATACAGAAGCTTATATATCCAGTAACAGTCTCGCAATATTCATTCAGATCCTCAGATGGAAAGACAGACCAATCCGTAGTGTCAAAACAGTCCAGCACTGTACAGTGCGTGATATAGGCTTAACACTGGAGAAAATAAGTATTTGACCCCCTGTCAGTTTTGCAGGTTTTCCCACCTACAAAGAATGTAGAGGTCTGTAATTTTTATCTTAGGTTCACTTCAACTGTGAGAGACAGAATCTAAAAAAAAAAAAAAAAATCAGGAAAATCACATTGTATGATTTTTTTAAAACAATTAATTTGCATTTTGTTGCATAAAATAAGTATTTGACCTTCTAGAAAAACAGAGCTAAACAATTGGTACAGAAACATTTGTCTGCCATTACAGAGGTCAGATGTTTCCTGTAGTTCTTGACCAAGTTTTCACACACTGCAGCAGGGATTTTGGTCCACTCCTCCATACAGATCTTCTCTAGATCTTTCAGGTTTGGAGTGTCAGCTCCCTCCAAAGATTTTCTATTGAGTTCAGGTCTGGAGACTGGCCAGGCCACTCCAGGACCTTGAAATGCTTCTTACGGAGCCCCTCCTTAGTTGTCCCTGGCTGTGTGTTTGGGGTCACTGTCATGCTGGAAGACCCAGCCATGACCCATCTTCAATGCTCTTACTGAGGGAAGGAGGTTGTTTGCCAAAATCTCGCAATACATGACCCCATCCATCCTCCCTTCAATACAGTGCAGTCGTCCGGTCTCCTTTGCAGAAAAGCACCCCCAGAGTATGATGTTTCCACCCCCATGCTTCACGGTTGAGATGGTTTTCTTGGGGTTGTTCTCATCCTCTAAACATGGTAAGTGGAGTTGATTCCAAAAAGTCCTATTCTGGTCTCATCTGACCACATGACCTTCTCCCATGCCTCCTCTGGATCATCCATATGGTCACTGGTGAACTTCAAATGGGCCTGGACATGTGCTGGCTTGAGCAGGGGGACCTTGCTGCCCTGCAGGATTTTAAACCATGACAGCATCATGTGTTACTAATGTAATCTTTGTGACTGTGGTCCCAGCTCTCTTCAGGTCATTGACCAGGTCCTCCTGTGTAGTTCTGAGCTTTCTCAGAATCATCCTTACCCCACAAAGTGAGATCTTGCATGGAATCCCAGACCGAGGGAGATTGACAGTCATCTTGTGTTTCTTCCACTTTCTAATAAATAATCATAACAGTTGTTGTCTTCTACCAAGCTGCTTGCCTGTTGTCCTGTAGTCCATCCCAGCCTTGTGCAGGTCTACAGTTTTGTCCCTGGTGTCCTTAGACAGCTCTTTGGTCTTGGCTATGGTGGACAGGTTGGAGTGTGATTGACTGAGTATGTGAACAGGTGTCTTTTATACAGGTAACAAGTTCAAACAGGTGCAATTAATACAGGTAAAGAGTGCAGAATAAGAGGGCTTCTTAAAGAAACATTAACAGGTCTATGAGAGACAGAATTCTTGCTGGTTGGTAGGTGTTCAAATACTTATTTGCAGCAGTAACATACAAATAAATTATTACAAAATCATACATTCTGATTTCCAGATTATTTCTTTTATGTTTTTTTAGATTATATCTCTCACAGTGGACATGAACCAAAGATGGAAATTTCAGACCCCTCCATGATTTCTAAGTGCGAGAACGTGCAAAATCGCAGGGTGTTCAAATACTTATTTTCCTCACTGTATGTATTGATTAGATTTTTCACAGTTATATACAACACTTGTTGGTGTTTTTAACAGGCTGTGTTTATGATTCGTGGTCGTGCAGGTGCACAAAAAACTTCTCACAGCTGCTGCTTTTACTGTGACTGCATCAAAATAAACAGTTATCACTTAAAAATGAGTCATCAATTTTATTTATATAGCGCCAAATCACAACAACAGTTGCCCCAAGGCGCTTTATATTGTAAGGCAAAAGCCATACAATAATTACAGAAAAACCCCAACGATCAAAACGACCCCCTGTGAGCAAGCACTTGGCTACAGTGGGAAGGAAAAACTCCCTTTTAACAGGAAGAAACCTCCAGCAGAACCAGGCTCAGGGAGGGGCAGTCTTCTGCTGGGACTGGTTGGGGCTGAGGGAGAGAACCAGGAAAAAGACATGCTGTGGAGGGGAGCAGAGATCAATCACTAATGATTAAATGCAGAGTGGTGCATACAGAGCAAAAAGAGAAAGAAACAGTGCATCATGGGAACCCCCCAGCAGTCTACGTCTATAGCAGCATAACTAAGGGATGGTTCAGGGTCACCTGATCCAGCCCTAACTATAAGCTTTAGCAAAAAGGAAAGTTTTAAGCCTAATCTTAAAAGTAGAGAGGGTGTCTGTCTCCCTGATCTGAATTGGGAGCTGGTTCCACAGGAGAGGAGCCTGAAATTCATGTCAGCAGTGATGACACCCGGTTACGCCAATCGGAGGTCACTAAAATTAACATTGAATCGGTGTGTAACTTTGCAAAAACAATGTCGGACTCTGTAGTTTTCTCTGGGCCCCTCCCCAATCGGACCGGGAGTGACATGTTTAGCCGCATGTTCTCCTTGAATTGCTGGCTGTCTGAGTGGTGTCCAAAAAATGAGGGGGGCTTCATAGATAATTGGCAAAGCTTCTGGGGAAAACCTGGTCTTGTTAGGAGAGACAGCATCCATCCCACTTTGGATGGAGCAGCTCTCATTTCTAGAAATCTGGCCAATTTTATTAAACCCTCCAAACCGTGACTATCCAGGGTTGGGACCAAGAAGCAGAGTTGTAGTCTTACACACCTCTCTGCAGCTTCTCTCCCCCTGCCATCCCCTCATTACCCCATCCCCGTAGAGACGGTGCCTGCTCCCAGACTACCAATAACCAGCAAAAATCTATTTAAGCATAAAAATACAAAAAGAAAAAATAATATAGCACCTTCAACTGCACCACAGACTAAAACAGTTAAATGTGGTCTATTAAACATTAGGTCTCTCTCTTCTAAGTCCCTGTTAGTAAATGATATAATAATTGATCAACATATTGATTTATTCTGCCTTACAGAAACCTGGTTACAGCAGGATGAATATGTTAGTTTAAATGAGTCAACACCCCCGAGTCACACTAACTGTCAGAATGCTCGTAGCACGGGCCGAGGAGGAGGATTAGCAGCAATCTTCCATTCCAGCTTATTAATTAATCAAAAACCCAGACAGAGCTTTAATTCATTTGAAAGCTTGACTCTTAGTCTTGTCCATCCAAATTGGAAGTCCCAAAAACCAGTTTTATTTGTTATTATCTATCGTCCACCTGGTCGTTACTGTGAGTTTCTCTGTGAATTTTCAGACCTTTTGTCTGACTTAGTGCTTAGCTCAGATAAGATAATTATAGTGGGCAATTTTAACATCCACACAGATGCTGAGAATGACAGCCTCAACACTGCATTTAATCTATTGTTAGACTCAATTGGCTTTGCTCAAAAATTCTTGAAAGGGTAGTTGTAAAACAGCTAACTGATCATCTGCAGAGGAATGGTCTATTTGAAGAGTTTCAGTCAGGTTTTAGAATTCATCGTAGTACAGAAACAGCATTAGTGAAGGTTACAAATGATCTTCTTATGGCCTCAGACAGTGGACTCATCTCTGTGCTTGTTCTGTTAGACCTCAGTGCTGCTTTTGATACTGCCTCCCATTCTACTCTTACAAAGCCTAGGAACTTTTGAGAGAAAAGGAAGGTTGGAGATTGGCCTATAATTAGCTAAGATAGCTGGGTCAAGTGATGGCTTTTTAAGTAATGGTTTAATTACTGCCACCTTAAAAGCCTGTGGTATATAGCCAACTAATAAAGATAGATTGATCATATTTGAGATCAAAGCATTAAATAATGGTAGGGCTTCCTTGAGCAGCCTGGTAGGAATGGGGTCTAATAGACATGTTGATGGTTTGGAGGAAGTGACTAATGAAAATAACTCAGACAGAACAATTGGAGAGAAAGAGTCTAACCAAATACCAGCATTACTGAAAGCAGTCGAACATAAAGAAATGTCTTTTGGATGGTTATGAGTAATTTTTTCTCTAATAGTTAAAATTTTATTAGCAAAGAAAGTCATGAAGTCATTACTAGTTAAAGTTAAAGGAATACTCGGCTCAATAGAGCTCTGACTCTTTGTCAGCCTGGCTACAGTGCTGAAAAGAAACCTGGGGTTGTTCTTATTTTCTTCAATTAGTGATGAGTAGTAAGATGTCCTAGCTTTATGGAGGGCTTTTTATAGAGCAACAGACTCTTTTTCCAGGCTAAGTGAAGATCTTCTAAATTAGTGAGACGCCATTTCCTCTCCAACTTATGGGTTATCTGCTTTAAGCTGCGAGTTTGTGAGTTATACCACGGAGTCAGGCACTTCTGATTTAAGGCTCTCTTTTTCAGAGGAGCTACAGCATCCAAAGTTGTGCTCAATGAGGATGTAAAACTATTGACCAGATAATCTATCTCACTCACAGAGTTTAGGTAGCTACTCTGCACTGTGTTGGTATATGGCATTGGAGAACATAACAAAGAAGGAATCATATCCTTAAACCTAATTACAGCACTTTCCGAAAGACTTCTAGTGTAATGAAACTTATTCACCACTGCTGGGTAGTCCATTAAAGTAAATATAAATGTTATTAAGAAATGATCAGACAGAAGGGGGTTTTCAGGGAATACTGTTAAGTCTTCAATTTCCATACCATAAGTCAAAACAAGATCTAAAGTATGATTAAAGTGGTGGGTGGACTCATTTACATTTTGAGCAAAGCCAATTGAGTCTAATAATAGATTAAATGCAGTGTTGAGGCTGTCATTCTCAGCATCTATGTGGATGTTAAAATCGCCCACTATAATTATCTTATCTGAGCTAAGCACTAAGTCAGACAAAAGGTCTGAAAATTCACCGAGAAACTCACAGTAACGACCAGGTGGACGATAGATAACAACAAATAAAACTGGTTTTTGGGACTTCCAATTTGGATGGACAAGACTAAGAGTCAAACTTTCAAATGAATTAAAGCTCTGTCTGTGTTTTTGATTAATTAATGAGCTGGAGTGGAAGATTGCTGATAATCCTCCCCCTCGGCCTGTGCTATGAGCATTCTGACAATTAGTGTGACTCGGGGGTGTTGACTCATTTAAACTAACTTATTCATCCTGCTGTAACCAGGTTTCTGTTAGGCAGAATAAATCAATATGTTGATCAATTATTATGTTATTTACTAACAGGGACTTAGAAGAGAGAGACCTAATGTTTAATAGACCACATTTAACTGTTTTAGTCTGTGGTGCAGTTGAAGGTGCTATATTATTTTTTCTTTTTGAATTTTTATGGTTAAATAGATTTTTACTCGTTGTTGGTGGTCTGGGAGAACTCAGCCACATGGGGTGTGCAGCTAGTACATTCTGAGTGCCGGTCCCAAGCCCGGATAAATGAGGAGGGTTGGGCGAAGACGACGAAGAAGAAGAGGAAAACGTTGCCACGAACCGCGGGAGAAGAAGAAAACTAGAAGGGTGGAAATGAGAGGGGGGACTTTGAATGTTGGTAGTATGACTGGTAAAGGGAGAGAGCTGGCTGATATGATGGAGAGGAGAAAGGTAGACATATTGTGTGTGCAAGAGACCAAGTGGAAGGGAAGTAAGAGCAGGAGCATCGGTGGTGGGTACAAGATGTAACATAGTGAGGACAGGAAGAGAAATGGTGTTGGGGTCATTTTAAAGGAAGAGTATGTTAAAAGTGTGTTGGAGGTTAAGCGAGTGTCTGACAGGGTGATGAGTGTGAAGTTGGAAATTGAAGGGGTGATGATGAATATCATCAGTGCATATGCCCCACAGGTAGGTTGTGAGATGAAGGAGAAAGAAGATTTCTGGAGTGTGTTAGATGAGGTGGTGGAGAGTGTGCCCAAGCATGAAAGAGTGGTGATAGGAGCAGACTTCAATGGGCATGTTGGTGAAGGGAACAGAGGTGATGAGGAAGTAATGGGTAGATATGGTATCAAGGATAGGAATGGGGAAGGACAGATGGTAGTTGATTTTGCAAAAAGGATGGAAACGGCTGTGGTGAATACCTACTTTAAGAAAAGAGAGGAGCACAGGGTAACATATAAGAGTGGAGGAAGGTGCACACAGGTGGACTACATTCTTTATAGGAGATGCAAGCTAAAAGAAATCACAGACTGTAAGGTGGTAGCAGGAGAGAGTGTCACTAGACAGCATAGGATGGTTGTTTGTAGGATGACTTTAGAGGTAAAGAAGAAGAAGAGAGTGAGAGCTCAACAAAGGATCAGATGGTGGAAGCTGAAGGAGGAAGACTGTTGTGTGAAATTTAGCGAGCAGGTGAGAGAAGCACTAGTTGGAGGGGAAGCAATTTTGGACAACTGGAAAAGTACTGCAGATGTGGTGAGGGAGACAGCTAGGGCAGTACTGGGTATGACATCTGGACATTGGAAGGAAGACAAGGAGACTTGGTGGTGGAATGAAGAGGTCCAGGAAAGCATAAGGAGAAAGAGGTTGGCGAAAAAGTTTTGGGATAGTCGGAGAGATGAAGAAAGTAGACAGGAGTACAAGGAGATGCGGCGTAAGGCGAGAAGAGAAGTGGCAAAAGCAAAGGAAAAGGCATATTACGAGCTGTACAAGAAGTTGAATAGGAAGGAAGGAGAAAAGGACTTGTACCGATTGGCCAGACAAAGGGACAGAGCTGGAAAGGATGTGCAGCAGGTTAGGGTGGTAAAAGATGCACATGGTAATGTGCTGACAAGTGAGGAGTGTGTGCTGAGAAGGTGGAGGGAATATTTTGAAGAGTTGATGAATAAAGAAAATGAGCCAGAGAAAAGGCTGGATGATGTGTTGAGAGTAAATCAGGAAGTAAAAGAGTTTAGCAAGGAAGAAGTGAGGGCTGCTATGAAGAGGATGAAGAGTGGAAAGGCAGTTGGTCCAGATGACATTCCAGTGGAGGTATGGAAATGTCTAGGAGAGATGGCAGTAGAGTTTCTAACCAGATTGTTTAATAAAATCTTGGAAAGTGAGAGGATGCCTGAGGAGTGGAGACAAAGTGTGGTGGTTCCTATTTTCAAGAACAAGGGTGATGTGCAGAACTGCAGTAACTACAGAGGCATAAAGCTGATCAGCCACAGCATGAAGTTATGGGAAAGAGTAGTAGAAGCTAGGCTTAGAAAACAGGTGAAGATCTGTGAGCAGCAATATGGTTTCATGCCAAGAAAGAGCACTACAGATGCAATGTTTGCTCTGAGAATACTGTTGGAAAAGTACAGAGAAAGACAGAAAGAGTTACATTGTGTGTTTGTGGACTTAGAAAAAGCTTATGATAGGGTGCCAAGAGAAGAGTTGTGGCATTGTATGAGGAAGTCTGGAGTGGCAGAGAAGTATGTTAGGGTAGTGCAGGACATGTACAAGAATAGTGTGACAGTGGTGAGATGCGCAGTCGGAATGACAGACTCATTCAAGGTGGAGGTGGGATTACACCAAGGATCAGCTCTGAGTCCTTTCTTGTTTACAGTGGTGATGGACAGGTTGACAGATGAGATCAGACAGGAGTCCCCATGGACTATGATGTTTGCAGATGACATTGTGATCTGTAGTGAGAGTAGAGAGCAAGTTGAGTCTAGTCTGGAGAAGTGGAGATATGCTTTGGAGAGAAGGGGAATGAAAGTCAGTAGAAGCAAGACTGAGTACATGTGTGTGAATGAGAGGGAGCCCAGTGGAATAGTGCAGTTACAAGGAGTAGAAGTGGTGAAAGTAGATGAGTTTAAATATTTGGGGTCAACTGTTCAAAGTAATGGAGAGTGTGGTAGAGAGGTGAAGAAGAGAGTGCAGGCAGGGTGGAGTGGGTGGAGAAAGGTGGCAGGAGTGATTTGTGACTGAAGAATATCAGCAAGAGTGAATTGGAAAGTTTACAAAACAGTAGTGAGACCAGCTATGTTGTATGGTTTAGAGACAGTGGCCCTAACAAAAAGACAGGTGGCAGAGCTGAAGATGTTGAGATTCTCTTTGGGAGTGACAAGAATGGACAAGATTAGGAATGAACATATCAGAGGGACAGCTCAGGTGGGACGGTTTGAAGACAAATCAGAGAGGCGAGATTGAGATGGTTTGGACATGTGCAGAGGAGGGACCCAGGGTATATAGGGAGAAGGATGCTGAGGATGGAGCCTCCAGGCAGGAGGAGAAGAGGGAGACCAAAGAGGAGGTTCATGGATGTGCTGAGAGAGGACATGCAGGTGGTTGGTATGACAGAGGAAGATACAGAGGACAGGGTGAGATGGAAACAATTGATCTGCTGTGGCGACCCCTAACGGGAACAGCCGAAAGACAAAGAAGTTGGTGGTCTGGGAGCAGGCACCGTCTCTACGGGGAGGGGGTATTGGGGGGATGGCAGGGGGAGAGAAGCTGCAGAGAGGCGTGTAAGACTACAACTCTGCTTCCTGGTCCCAACCCTGGATAGTCAAGATTTGGAGGGTTTAATAAAATTGGCCAGATTTCTAGAAATGAGAGCTGCTCCATCCAAAGTGGGATGGATGCCGTCTCTCCTAACAAGACCAGGTTTTCCCCAGAAGCTTTGCCAATTATCTATGAAGCCCACCTCATTTTTTGGACACCACTCAGACAGCCAGCAATTCAAGGAGAACATGCGGCTAAACATGTCACTCCCGATCCGATTGGGGAGGGGCCCAGAGAAAACTACAGAGTCTGACATTGTTTTTGCAAAGTTACACACCGATTCAATGTTAATTTTAGTGACCTCCGATTGGCATAACCGGGTGTCATTACTGCCGACGTGAATTACAGTCTTACCAAATTTACACTTAGCCTTAGCCAGCAGTTTCAAATTTCCTTTAATGTCGCCTGCTCTGGCCCCCGGAAGACATTTGACTATGGTTGCTGGTGTTGCTAACTTTACATTTCTCAAAATAGAGTCGCCAATAACCAGAGTTTGTTCTTCGGCGGGTGTGTCGCCGAGTGGGGAAAAACGGTTAGAGATGTGAACAGGTTGGTGGTGTACATGGGGCTTCTGTTTAGGACTACACTTCCTCCTCACAGTCACCCAGCCGGCCTGCTTTCCTGGCTGCTCGGGATCCGCTGGGGGACAGCTAACGTCAGAACACGACATCACACTTATGTCAACTCTGGAATTAATCTGTGCCTCAGCTCATTGAAGTGCACGCTGGGACGCTTCTAGTAACCACGTCACCTGTCGGAAAGAAAGTACTTGTGAGTACTCGAGTAGTTTGTTTTCGGACGTCTCCGTAGCTGTTTGCTGTGAAAGCCGTACACTTTGAAACCGGTCACAGAAGTGCACAGAGTAATCCCGCTGGATCATCAGATGGTCACTAACAGCCCAAATCTAAATTGTTATGATTTCAGTGTGACACGTCCTTTAAGTTCTATCCATACAGACTCTGTTCTGCATGTTGGTATAACCTTCATAATGAAAACATGTAATTACTTTCTAAACAATGTTGACCACCAAGACATAATATGTGTTGTTTTGTTTTTTATGGTTTTGGTTACAGTTTAGTCGGCTTAACATACATAGTGACAGATGGACATTTTTTATGTTGGCGGACTTTCTGGAATGCACAAAGATTTTGTACTAAAATGTCGATTTTTATAATTTTCACATGACATGTAGATTAATTTGTTAACACTTAGTTTTGTACATTTAACATAAAATGGCATAAGAATTCTAAGATATGGAGATATTTTGCAGAAAGAAAACCAGCTTTAAAATGTCTGCTTTGCATAATTTCTTGGTTTTAGTCTGACTGAAATAGATATTAACTTGGATCGTGTTGTTTTTAATAGGCATTATTAAGGTGAATCACATATTATATTAAAAAAAATAACATGGCAGTTTAGGTTTATGTAACACTTTATGGACCACCTTGTGAAATGTGACCATTGATTATTTTGCTTTTATGATGTTTTTTGTTCATTCTGAGTTCCAGTAGTCACGGTGTGTGTGTGTGTGTGTGTGTGTGTGTGTTCCTTTTTCTGTTGAGGATGTCCTCTTGTAGCTTTTCTTTAGTGGTTTCTTCGTCCTATGTTTTGAGCTGCTGATGACACATTTATGGGAAGTGCTCTCTTATGACTTGTTCATGTGGGGGAGTTCAGGTTTTTCAGGGTTTGCTTACATCAGGATTTAATGGAAGATGTTGTGGAAGGTTCCCGTTGTTTTGGATGATTTGGATGAGGTATGATGTGAGTGGTGGACATCTGTTATTCTACTGTACATTCTTTCTCAAGGTGGCCACCAGAGGGCGCCCGGGGTCACTATACCTGGGTTATTATTGAATCGGTGACTTTGCATTTTCACCAGTGAGCTGTTTTTCTTGACTACAGATCTGCTTTGATTTAATTTTTTAGGGTGGACAACATGACTGGCTACCCACTGTCACAGGTGGCAATCCACTGTGATTATTCTTACTTATGTGGACAACAACGACAAGAATCAGTCTGGCTATGGTGTTGGTAACCGGCAGAGTATCTGAATTTTCTGATGTAGACTCTACACATCGGAGGTGTGGTACCTACGGGTGTGCCTGTGTTTCACCGGTGTTTTTCGTGTGAACATTTGCTGTACATCAAATCAAATCAAATCAATTTTATTTATATAGCGCCAAATCACAACAAACAGTTGCCCCAAGGCGCTTTATATTGTAAAACAAAAGCCGTACAATAATTACAGAAAAACCCCAACAGTCAAAACAACACCCTGTGAGCAAGCACTTGGCTACAGTGGGAAGGAAAAACTCCCTTTTAACAGGAAGAAACCTCCAGCAGAACCAGGCTCAGGGAGGGGCAGTCTTCTGCTGGGACTGGTTGGGGCTGAGGGAGAGAACCAGGAAAAAGACATGCTGTGGAGGGGAGCAGAGATCGATCACTAATGATTAAATGCAGAGTGGTGCATACAGAGCAAAAAGAGAAAGAAACAGTGCATCATGGGAACCCCCCAGCAGTCTAAGTCTATAGCAGCATAACTAAGGGATGGTTCAGGGTCACCTGATCCAGCCCTAACTATAAGCTTTAGCAAAAAGGAAAGTTTTAATCCTAATCTTAAAAGTAGAGAGGGTGTCTGTCTCCCTGATCTGAATTGGGAGCTGGTTCCCCAGGAGAGGAGCCTGAAAGCTGAAGGCTCTGCCTCCCATTCTACTCTTACAAACCCTAGGAACTACAAGTAAGCCTGCAGTCTGAGAGCGAAGCGCTCTATTGGGGTGATATGGTACTACGAGGTCCCTAAGATAAGATGGGACCTGATTATTCAAAACCTTATAAGTAAGAAGAAGAATAAATTCTATTCCAGAATTAACAGGAAGACAATGAAGAGAGGCCAGTATGGGTAAAATATGCTCTCTCCTTCTAGTCCCCGTCAGTACTCTAGCTGCAGCATTTTGAATTAACTGAAGGCTTTTCAGGGAACTTTTAGGACAACCTGATAATAATGAATTACAATAGTCCAGCCTAGAGGAAATAAATGCATGAATTAGTTTTTCAGCATCACTCTGAGACAAGACCTTTCTAATTTTAGAGATATTGCGCAAATGCAAAAAAGCAGTCCTACATATTTGCTTAATATGCACATTGAAGGACCTATCCTGGCTCCAAGATTTCTCACAGTATTACTAGAGGTCAGGGTAATGCCATCCAGAGTAAGGATCTGGTTAGACACCATGTTTCTAAGATTTGTGGGGCCAAGTACAATAACTTCAGTTTTATCTGAGTTTAAAAGCAGGAAATTAGAGGTCATCCATGTCTTTATGTCTGTAAGACAATCCTGCAGTTTAACTAATTGGTGTGTGTCCTCTGGCTTCATGGATAGATAAAGCTGGGTATCATCTGCGTAACAATGAAAATTTAAGCAATGCTTTCTAATAATACTGCCTAAGGGAAGCATGTATAAAGTGAATAAAATCGGTCCTAGCACAGAACCTTGTGGAACTCCATAATTAACCTTAGTCTGTGAAGAAGACTCCCCATTTACATGAACAAATTGTAATCTATTAGATAAATATGATTCAAACCACCGCAGCGCAGTACCTTTAATACCTATGGCATGCTCTAATCTCTGTAATAAAATTTTATGGTCAACAGTATCAAAAGCAGCACTGAGGTCTAACAGGACGAGCACAGAAATGAGTCCACTGTCTGAGGCCTTAAGAAGATCATTTGTAACCTTCACTAATGCTGTTTCTGTACTATGATGAATTCTGAAACCTGACTGAAATTCTTCAAATAGACCATTCCTCTGCAGATGATCAGTTAGCTGTTTTACAACTACCCTTTCAAGAATTTTTGAGAGAAAAGATAGATTGATCATATTTAAGATCGAAGCATTAATTAATGGTAGGGCTTCCTTGAGCAGCCTGGTAGGAATGGGGTCTAATAGACATGTTGATGGTTTGGAGGAAGTAACTAATGAAAATAACGCAGACAGAACAATCAGAGCGAAAGTGTCTAACCAAATACCAGCATTACTGAAAGCAGCCAAAGATAACGATATGTCTTTGGGATGGTTATGAGTAATTTTTTCTCTAATAGTTAAAATTTTGTTAGCAAAGAAAGTCATGAAGTCATTACTAGTTAAAGTTAATGGAATACTCGGCTCAATAGAGCTCTGACTCTTTGTCAGACTGGCTACAGTGCTGAAAAGAAACCTGGGGTTGTTCTTATTTTCTTCAGTTAGTGATGAGTAGTAAGATGTCCTAGCTTTACGGAGGGCTTTTTTTATAGAGCAACAGTCTCTTTTTCGAGGCTAAGTGAAGAGCTTCTAAATTAGTGAGATGCCATTTCCTCTCCAGCTTACGGGTTATCTGCTTTAAGCTGCGAGTTTGTAGTTATACCACGGAGTCAGGCACTTCTGATTTAAGGCTCTCTTTTTGAGAGGAGCTACAGCATCCAAAGTTGTGCTCAGTGAGGATGTAAAACTATTGACGAGATAATCTATCTCACTCACAGAGTTTAGGTAGCTACTCTGCACTGTGTTGCTTTATGGCATTGAAGAACATAACAAAGAAGGAATCATATCCTTAAACCTAGTTGCAGCGCTTTCAGAAAGACTTCTACTGTAATGAAACTTATTCCCCACTGCTGGGTAGTCCATCAGAGTAAATATAAATGTTATTAAGAAATGATCAGACAGAAGGGGGTTTTCAGGGAATACTGTTAAGTCTTCAATTTCCATACCATATGTCAGAACAAGATCTAAAGTGTGGTTAAAGTGGTGGGTGGACTCATTTACAATTCGAGCAAAGCCAAATGATTCTAATAATAGATTAAATGCAGTGTTGAGGCTGTCGTTCTCAGCATCTATGTGGATGTTAAAATCACCCACTATAATTATCTTATCTGAGCTAAGCACTAAGTCAGACAAAAGGTCAGAAAAATCACAAAGAAACTCACAGTAACGACCAGGTGGACGATAGATAACAACAAATAAAACTGGTTTTTGGGACTTCCAATTTGGATGGACAAGTGTTGTAGGCTGGGGTGTTTGGCTGGCTTGGTTTTTGTTTTCTGTTTCTCCCACCAGGTGGTATGCATTCAGGACTGAGTGGCTGAGCATTAGGACCTCACTCTGAACACCTGAGGCTTGTTTTCACATGCAGGTCATCAGGACTCACAGCTGTGGTGTATTTTGTCTTGATCAGAGATTGCTGCATTTAAACCTTGAATGCACAGTGTGTGATTGCCAGAGACTCGACCTTGTGAGCAGATGTGTGAGATCGACGTCAGGAGAACAATCTCACAATCACGGACGCAGAGACCGCTCCAGGTTTGACGCCACAGTCTGTGAAGGAGGATTGGGTGAGGTCTCACGCTCTTCAGCACACTTCCTGAGGTAATTTGGTTTTTGGTGACTTTTATGAAGTAATGACAGTGGATTTGCTGTCCCTCACACCTTGTGTTAGTGAGCTGTCACGTTATGCTAATTGTCTAATCAGCTTCTGCTGCAGTGGAGATTTGAACTGAGTTGTTCCGTGCCTGCAGGGTAAGAAGCTGATGTATAGATTTAAGCCAGGAAGTGTTTGCTGATTGCGTGCACCTTTGAGTTGTGTCTCTCTGTGTGGAGTTGGACTCACCTCATGTTTTCTTTCTTCACAGACTTGGTTTGTCGCGGCCACCTGGGGGGTGTCGGCGGGGTCCCTGGGTCCGAACTGCTGTGGCTCCGGACTGTTTGCGCTGTTGAGAGCGCGCCGTGTTTCCACCTCACCAGACCGCGGACTTTTTAGTTGTTTAGCACCGCACCCACTGTTATGTTTATTAAATTCTGTTACCTTTTGAACCGTGCTCTGCTTATTTTATGCTGGGTCCTTTCAAACACTGGGTCGGTGCTCCGACCACGTCCGAAACATAACAGTAGTCTCTGGCCATTTAACAATGGACCAGCGGAAGTAGAGACGGTATTTTTGCCGGGAAGGCTGCAGCAGATGTTGGAGTTGATCCGGGATCAGTTGCGGGTGCTCTCCGCCCAGGTTGTGCGCGTTGGTGCGCGCATGGTGGAGTTTACAGCTTGGGTCACGTCACACCCCGCTGTTACGGCTGTAGCCCCGTCTCCTCCCGTGCAGCTGGCTCCGACGCCTGTTGTAGCAGCCCCGGTGGTATTTAGTTTGCACTTTAAGCTGTTTGTTATAACCTGCTGTCGTTTACAGCAGTGTGTATTGGTTTTTACTCTGTTACCACAAGGATTTTCTTATTTGGCACTTTGGCTTCCTCTGTTGGTGACAGAGTCACATTACCGTCTAGGTTCAAAGGATGGAAAATACGTTTTTCCATTCTTTGCACTTGACGATGTAGGCCAATGTTAGTTTTTTTTTATTGGTCTATTATCTGTTTCTTGTTTTAGTATGTGGTGTTTTTATCAGGGGTTAATTTGTTGTTTTTGTGGGTTTTAAAGCACTGTCTGTGGTCTGGTGGAGTTGAAAATGCAGGCTGTCTGGAGCATAGTTTGACCCAGGTGACTTTATGTTTGTCTGTTGGTCTTTTTTATTTCTTTTGGTTTCACCTCCCAGGGTTTGATGGGACGGTCCTCTGGGGGGTGATGGGGGGGTAATTGGGTTGTTTTTTCTTTTTTCTTTTTTTTTGTTTTTGTTGTTCCCTCTCTTCTCCTCTGGCTCCAGCCGTGTGAGCCGTACGTTGTCGGCGTTGCTGGAGTGGTGCAGTTTGGTTATGCTGGGCGTTTCCCAGGTAACCTCTGCACCCGGGAGGGGGGGGGGGGGAGGGGTTGGGGTATTTTATTTTTTTTTCTACTTCCCTGTCTTCTCCTCTGGCCCCAGCCGTGTGAGCCGTAGGTTGTCGGCGTTGCTGGGGTGGTGCAGTTTGGTTGTGCTGGGCGTTTCCCAGGTGACCTCTGCATCCAGGAGGGGGGGGTTCGGGGTGTTGTTTTTTTTTTGTTGATTCCCTGTTCCACCTCCGGCTTCAGCGCGCCTTTGAGCCGTATGCCATCGGCGTAGCTGAGGTTTGGGGCAGTGGATTATACCCGCAGCTGGTGGCTGGTTTAAAAGTCGGAGGGGTGGCGCCGTCTTGTGCCGTACGCCATTACCGCTGTTCCACTCCTCCCAGTTGACTTTTGGGGTATAGTCGTGGTTGGTGACACTGGACGTACTTCCAGTTTCCACTGCGCTGAGGGGTTGGGGTTGTTGTTTTGTTTGTATGTTTTTTTTTTCTCCCCCAGTTTCCGCCCTCAGGGTGTGACTGTGGTGTCCTCTCGGGGGGAAAGGACTGTGGGTCCATCTAGCCGTAGACGGCCGGGGCTGGGTCTGTTAGTCATGGGGGGGGCGTCTCCTGGGGTTTGATGGAACGGTCCTCTGGAAGGCGCTGGGAGTCCCCGTGGGTGACTTTGGATCCCAGAGGGACCTCGGCTGTGGTTATTACTCCTGGAGCTGGCGGGATGTCCTCTGGGGTGTGTTGGTCCCTACATGTTGTCCGGGGGGGGGGGGGGGTGTTAGTTTTTTTTTTTTTTTTTTGCAAGCTTAAGTTTGGGTTGTGTTTTTTCTTTTCTCCTCTTCACGGGGTTTGATGGGACGGTCCTCTGGGGAGGGGGGGTTGGTATGGTTGTTTGTGTTTTTTTGTTTTATGACTAAGCAGGCTTTAACACACAGTCGGAAGAAGGCTGAGTGCACAGGTTCAAGAACTCCTTACCAAAATTATGTAAAGTGAACAACTAAAGCAAGAGTCGACAGGAATGAACGCAAAGGTGGAGACTCTAACAGGTTTGCTAAATGAAACAGAGGGCAAGACCATTAAAGTCAACAAAGGATGTCTCTGCACTGGAGTGTCAGCTGCGGAGCAGTCTGCTGCAGACAGGCTCAGGATGGGAAAGGATGAGCTCCAGGATGAGAGTGATGGTCTCGGCACAGAGTTCCCTGTTGACAGAGAAGAGGCGGCTGGAAGCATGCGTTATCCAGCTGAGGGAAGAGCTGGAGAGGCTCAACACTGAGATGATCAATGACTGCATGAAGAAATTAACATTGCAGGTGGAGCAGCTGATGATGGAGCTGTCGTCAGAGCACAGTAACGCACAGCTCCTGGAGACGGGCCTTTCCCAGCTGGATCATCAGCACAAGGAGCTGAAACTGAAGCTGCAGGAGGTGTTTTTTGTTCCCAGCCAACATTCCAGCCATGGTCCCTGGAGGGGGGCTTTGTTTTTTCTGGCCCAGGTCCGTGTGGTCTCCGGGAGGCTTCCCGTGAGGGTGGGGTACTGTTGTGGCCTGGGGTGTTTGGCTGGCTTGGTTTTTGTTTTCTGTTTCTCCCACCAGGTGGTATGCATTCAGGACTGAGTGGCTGAGCATTAGGACCTCACCCTGAACACCTGAGGCTTGTTTTCACATGCAGGTCATCAGGACTCACAGCTATGGTGTATTTTGTCTTGATCAGAGATTGCTGCATTTAAACCTTGAATGCACAGTGTGTGATTGCCAGAGACTCGACCTTGTGAGCAGACGTGTGAGATCGACGTCAGGAGAACAATCTCACCATCACAGACGCAGAGACCGCTCCAGGTTTGACGCCACAGTCTGTGAAGGAGGATTGGGTGAGGTCTCACACTCTTCAGCACACTTCCTGAGGTAATTTGGTTTTTGGTGACTTTTATGAAGTAATGACAGTGGATTTGGTGTCCCTCACACCTTGTGTTATTGAGCTGTCACGTTATGCTAATTGTCTAATCAGCTTCTGCTGCAGTGGAGATTTGAACTGAGTTGTTCCGTGCCTGCAGGGTAAGAAGCTGATGTATAGATTTAAGCCAGGAAGTGTTTGCTGATTGCGTGCACCTTTGAGTTGTGTCTCTCTGTGTGGAGTTGGACTCACCTCATGTTTTCTTTCTTCACAGACTTGGTTTGTCGCGGCCACCTGGGGGGTGTCGGCGGGGTCCCTGGGTCCGAACTGCTGTGGCTCCGGACCGTTTGCGCTGTTGAGAGCGCGCCGTGTTTCCACCTCACCAGACCGCGGACTTTTTAGTTGTTTAGCACCACACCCACTGTTATGTTTATTAAATTCTGTTACCTTTTGAACCGTGCTCTGCTTATTTTATGCTGGGTCCTTTCAAACGCTGGGTCGGTGCTCCGACCGCGTCCGAAACATAACAGACAAGACTAAGAGTCAAGCTTTCAAATGAATTAAAGCTTTGTCTGGGTTTTTGATTAATTAATACGCTGGAGTGGAAGATTGCTGCTAATCCTCCCCCTCGGCCCGTGCTTCGAGCATTTTGACAGTTAGTGTGACTCGGGGGTGTTGACTCATTTAAACTAACATATTCATCCTGCTGTAACCAGGTTTCTGTAAGGCAGAATAAATCAATATGTTGATCAATTATTATATCATTTACTAACAGGGACTTAGAAGAGAGAGACCTAATGTTTAATAGACCACATTTAACTGTTTTAGTCTGTGGTGCAGTTGAAGGTGCTATATTATTTTTTCTTTTTGAATTTTTATGCTTAAATAGATTTTTGCTGGTTATTGGTGGTCTGGGAGCAGGCACCGTCTCTACGGGGATGGGGTAATGAGGGGATGGCAGGGGGAGAGAAGCTGCAGAGAGGTGTGTAAGACTACAACTCTGCTTCCTGCTCCCAACCCTGGATAGTCACGATTTGGCGGGTTTAATAAAATTGGCCAGATTTCTAGAAATGAGAGCTGCTCCATCCAAAGTGGGATGGATGCCGTCTCTCCTAACAAGACCAGGTTTTCCCCAGTAGCTTTGCCAATTATCTATGAAGCCCACCTCATTTTTTGGACACCACTCAGACAGCCAGCAATTCAAGGAGAACATGCGGCTAAACATGTCACTCCCGGTCCGATTGGGGAGGGGCCCAGAGAAAACTACAGAGTCCGACATTGTTTTTGCAAAGTTACACACCGATTCAATGTTAATTTTAGTGACCTCCGATTGGTGTAACCGGGTGTCATTACTGCTGACGTGATTTACAATCTTACCAATTTTACGCTTAGCCTTAGCCAGCAGTTTCAAATTTCCTTCAATGTCACCTGCTCTGGCCCCCGGAAGACATTTGACTATGGTTGCTGGTATCGCTAACTTCACATTTCTCAAAACAGAGTCACCAATAACCAGAGTTTGATCCTCGCCGGGTGTGTCGCCGAGTGGGGAAAAATGGTTAGAGATATGAACGGGTTGGTGGTGTACAGGGGGCTTCTGTTTAGAACTATGCTTCTTCCTCACAGTCACCCAGCCGGCCTGCTTTCCCGGCTGCTCGGGATCTGCTGGGGGACAGCTAATGGCGGGTAAGCTACCTTGGTTCGCACCAACTACAGGGGCCTGGCTAGCTGTAGGATTTTCCACGGTGCAGAGCCGAGTCTCCAGTTCGCCCAGCCTGGCCTCCAAAGCTACGAACAAGCTACACTTATTACAAGTACCGTTACTGCTAAAGGAGGCCGAGGAATAATTAAACATTTCACACCCAGTGCAGAAAAGTGCGGGAGAGACAGGAGAAGCCGCCATGTTAAACCGGCTAAGAGCTAATAGCTGTGCTAAGCTAGCGGATTCCTAAAAACACACAAAGTGAAGAATGTGAAAATAATTTAGAGGTGATTCAGCAGAGAGGGTGCTTTAGTTAAGGCACGTGAAGATTACACTGTGAAATAAATCGTTATCTAGTTATCTAGATCAATCTAACTACACAGATTAAACAGCTAACAGATACAGCAAAACACTGCTGTGCTCCGGAACAGGAAGTGATACAATACCGCAGTGAGAGCCAACCATCAGTACAGTCTACATCTTTTGTGGTACAAAATGCCAGTCAGTAATAGGGGATTCTATCACCCACAAAGTCAAGTTACAGAGGCTGGCTGACGTTAAATGTATTCCTGGGGCCAGGGCTCCCGACATTGCCTCCCATCTTAGGGTGTTGACGCTGCAGAAGAGAAGACAGACAAAGGAACATGACATGAGATATAGTCACATAGTTATTCACGTCGGCACCAATGATGTCAGGACAAAGCACTTAGAGGTAACAAAAATGGACATAGAGAGGACTTGTGACCTTGCCAGAAAGATGTGTCGGCATCGATTAATAGACTCTGGTCCCCTCCCGGGGTAATGATGAGGCATTTATGAGGCTGACATCATTAAACAGATGGCTGGTGCAATTTTGTGGACAGCAATGCTTTGGTTTTATTGATAACTGGCCTGTGTTCTGGAGCTGCCGTGGCTTGCTGATGCTGGATGGCCTTCACCTTACTGCGGAAGGTGCCACCATCTTGTCTGCAAACATGGATAGAGCTCAACAGGGAGGGCAACATTAGGATTTTACAGCAGGCCACGGAGCAGGTGATTAGAGACCCTGCAAGGCTTATGACAAATGTGGGTGTGGAATCCATTAGCTTAGCGGGGAAATTAGTGCAGAAAATTCAGTATGGTGATAGTGCAGTTTATCTGCCAGGGAGGGAAATTCATCAAGTTTAGACTGTGGCCTGCTTCCATAGACATGTCCATAAAAATCATAGAGACATATGCTTTGCAAACTTAATACCCATTGCTCCACTGGATGATGTTGAAACTGAGGATGGATATTGTTGTTCCAACAATAGCAAAGATTTTGTATCTGCTACCTACAACACGCGTGGAATGTCTCAAACCTAAACCTACTTAAAGGCATCTTATATATGCTACTCTGAAACCACCCCTAAACCAAATAGTCAAACTGTCAACCCCACTGAAGTCCTTAGTCTGGGTCTCATTAACATAAGAACACTATCCTCAAAATCATTGTTGATTAATGATCTAATTATTGATCATCATTTAGATATGATTGGGCTATGTGAAACCTGGCTTAAACCTACAGCTGTCCTCCCCTTAAATGAGGCCTGCCAACCAGCATTCACATTTAGTCACGTCCCTCATGATGCTAAGCAAGGCGGGGGTGTTGCTCTTATTTATAATTCTAGGTTTAGCTTATTAGCTGTTGGGGGTCACAAATATACCTTGTTTGAGCATCTGATTCTCTGCTCTGCCCACGATGCTACGTATTGCCAAGGTCAGAAGAATTAGAATCAGCCGTATTACTTTGTCACTGTATATAGGCCTCCTGGCCCATATTCTGAATTCTTAGATTAATTTGGTGCGTTCATCTCTAACTTGTCAACTAGGTCAGATAACATTCTGATTATTAGTGACTTCAACATTTATATAAATAAGCCTTCTGATCCCCTCTGCAAATCATTTATGGAAACTGTGGATGCATTAGGATTTCAGCAATGCATTCAGGACTCGACACACTCAATACCCTGGATTTGGTTCTTGCACGCATGGGCAGCGCCAGGGGAGCGCTAGAGCTCCCCCTGGATTTGTCATAGCACCCCCAAGAAAATAATTCCTCATTTATTATTTTAATTTAATTTCATCCCATGTTTTTAAGGCCTTGTCCACACAAACTAAACTTCTGCTGTACAATCTTTTTCTTTGTCATTTTCAAAAAGTGTCCCATTCAATAAATATCTCAGTTCTCACAGATCCAGTGAAACCGCATGAAAATGCTGTAGTACATATGCCAGGCCTGTATGTGGTGCTGTAATGCTTCTACAAAAGAAGATGTGGAGCTAACAACAAAAGCTAAAACTTTAGAACCCGGCTCACAGATTAAATAAAATCTTTTAATCTGACCTGTTGCCAAAATTCACCATCACAGATGAAAACTGTTCTCCACTGTTTTGGAAGGTTTTTTTTTTTTTTTTTTTTTTTTTTTTGAAGAGTTTTCAGAGAAGCCCCTCAGTGTTTGTCTGCTCTGGGTGAGTTTTTCAGCTGGAAGACGCCTGCACCTTGTTGCACCACCAACAAGAAGAAAAAAAAAATATGCTAAATTAGACTGTTCCAGAGGCAGGGTGATGACATCATCCTTTCAGTTTTCCACAGTAAGACACTTCTGGCATTTTCAGATTTATGTGATGAGATAAATATTCCACTCATAAAATAAAATAAACATTCATCAACAGAACTGATTGTTTTACACAGAATGAGTGTAACATGAAGTTCAGTGATATCACGTTCAACAATGTCATGATAATAAATTTTATTTATAATGCACCTTTCATTAATAAAAATCTCAAAGTGCTACAGAGAAAAAATAAAACCAAGGATAAATAAGAGAATAAAAACAGAAAATCTTAAGATAAAACAGTCACCAGAATATAATAAAACCTAATAAAATAGAATAAAAAGACTAAGATGCAACAGATTCAAATTCAAGGCCTGTCTAAATAGGTATGTCTTGAGGCTTTTTTAAAGCTTCCACAGTTTGTGGAGCCCCCTGATGGTCAGGGAGGGAGTTCCAAATATGGGGAGTAGCTGAACAGAAGGCCCTGTCTCCCACGGTGTAAAGTTTGGTGTGAGGGGGATGGAGAAGATTTGTGTTGTATGAACAGAGGGAACGAGAGGATGTGTGCAGAGTGAGGATGTCTTTGAGGTGAGCGGGGGGCATTGCCATGGATGCATTGGTGGGTGATGAGAGCAAACTTAAAATGGATTCTGTAGGTGATGGGAGCCAGTGAAGGTTATGGACTATAGGTGTGATGTGCTCCTGTTTCCGTACTCTCATCAGAGTTCTAGCTGCACTGTTTTGAATGTATTGGAGCCTTTGAAGGTTTGTTCCAGAGATCCCAAAGAGCAGGGAGTTACAGTAGTCAAGCCTGGAGGAGACAAAGGCATGGAAGAGTTTTTCAGCATCAATAATGATGTCATACTGCAGTGAGTGTAGTTTCAAGTTGCTGAAATGGTTCAGTTTTTGCTGCCCAAATATCCATGAGTGGTACTGGAAAGAAGTGAAGTCTGTGTCTCCTAAAGAACTACCTGAGGAACAACAGAAGGCCCAGACAAACCAGTGACCTGGGGCCACTCCTGGCAATTACCCCTCAGAGAACACGACCTCTGGACAGCAACCAAACCATTGATGCTGTTGTTCTTCACCACAACAACAGGCACATTGTGCTGTTATCAAGACATCAATGGTAGGTTAAAGATTTTCTCTCTGCCTGCGTTTTTTTTTTCTTTCTCCTAAGGCTGTAGACTACATGTGGAGGTCTGTGAATATGTGTGTTGAACAGTAGCCTAGGTTTGTGTGTGTGATTTTGGTCATTCTGTATGTCATTAGTAACTGTCACAGATCAGAATGTGGCTGTGTGTACGCACACCGGTGAATGTGGCAAAAGTGTAGCAGAGAGCCGTCGCGACACATGAGCCTATAGCACCCTCATAAAAATACCAAGCTCCCCCACTGCACCTGCAGAAAAAAATCTCTGGAGCCGCCACTGCTTGCACGTGGTATTGCTGTCACAAATATTGACATCATGCCTCTTACATCAGTGGTGTCTGATCACTCACTTATCAAGTTTACAGTTTCGCTGCCGTGTTTAGTGGAACAACCTTATTTATCATTACGGCGATGCATCAACTCCTCAACTAAGACTGAACTCGAAGCTAGACTGCCTGATGTCTTAGCTTCACATTTGACAAATACCCAGTCAGTAGACAGACTTGTGGATAGTTTAAACTCAGTGCTCAAAACTACATTCGACATGATTGCACCACCTGTGTTAAAACCACGCTCCCCCAAATCACAGTCACCTTGGTTCAATGATTATCTGCGTGACCTCAAGCATAAAGCAAGAGGTCGAGAACGGAATTGGCGTCGTTCAAAATTAGAGGTATTCCACCTTGCGTAGCGTGATGCTATCTTAGACTATAAATATGCATTACTGGCTACAAAGTGGACTTACTACTCTGATTTGATCAACAAAAACAAGCATAACTCAAAGTTCTTGTTCGACACGGTGGCAACACTTATTCATGGACAACCACCTGTAGTTCAGTCTCCTTTTACAGCACAAGATTTCCTGGATTACTTTGAGAATAGAAGACATCAGGTTAAACATATCCTGGCATGCCTTAATCCAGCCACTACACCCTGCTATTGAGGTGGGTGTTATTACTGAGGTATTACCTAGATTTACAGAATTTGATAGTATCTCACAAGGCGTGCTGACGAAACTCGTAATGTCAACAAAAAGCACAACCTGTTTATTTGATCCTATACCAACAAAACTGTTTAAGGACCTGTGGCCCACTCTTGGACCGACTGTGCTGGAAATTAACCCGCTGGGGCTGATGCCGTCATATACTACGGCTGAGACCAAGCTTTACTAAATTATAAATAACTTTTTAATGACATGAGATAGAAACTTACATTTTTTTTGCTGAAAAGTTAACTCCGCGGACTTTTGAGCCAGCCATCGGCCATCTTTGTACTCCTCATAGAAGCTGTGTGATGACGTGAGCAATGTGAGTGTCCAGTTGGTTCACCATCATATGGTTTTCCAAAATCCAATTGTAGGGCAGATTTACCTCACGTGATAAGCCAAAGATCGTTTTTAGGAGTGATGTGTTACTAGTTTGAATAGCCAACTGGCTGCTGGCTCCAATGTGCCCTGCGCCATTACACACAGCGGTCAGTGAAAGTGAGCAGATGGAGAGCCTCTGATGACAATCTCACATGCTCAAACAAAGAGTGTGTGAGTTTTAGAGATGTTCCACTCCTCATTACCTGTGAATGTTACTGGATAAGCCTGTGGCGAGCTCTTTTCCTAAATGTTTCAGATCTGCAGTGATTTTTATTGTTTCTTCAAAGTGTTGTTTTGAAGCACGGCTTTGTTCTGGAAACATCAATCAATCAATCAATCAATTTTTTATATAGCGCCAAATCACAACAAACAGTTGCCCCAAAGCGCTTTATATTGTAAGGCAAGGCCATACAATAATGATGTAAAACCCCAACGGTCAAAACGACCCCCTGTGAGCAAGCACTTGGCTACAGTGGGAAGGAAAAACTCCCTCTTAACAGGAAGAAACCTCCAGCAGAACCAGGCTCAGGGAGGGGCAGTCTTCTGCTGGGACTGGTTGGGGCTGAGGGAGAGAACCAGGAAAAAGACATGCTGTGGAGGGGAGCAGAGATCGATCACTAATGATTAAATGCAGAGTGGTGCATACAGAGCAAAAAGAGAAAGAAACAGTGCATCATGGGAACCCCCCAGCAGTCTACGTCTATAGCAGCATAACTAAGGGATGGTTCAGGGTCACCTGATCCAGCCCTAACTATAAGCTTTAGCAAAAAGGAAAGTTTTAAGCCTAATCTTAAAAGTAGAGAGGGTGTCTGTCTCCCTGATCTGAATTGGGAGCTGGTTCCACAGGAGAGGAGCCTGAAAGCTGAAGGCTCTGCCTCCCATTCTACTCTTACAAACCCTAGGAACTACAAGTAAGCCTGCAGTCTGAGAGCGAAGCGCTCTATTGGGGTGATATGGTACTACGAGGTCCCTAAGATAAGATGGGACCTGATTATTCAAAACCTTATAAGTAAGAAGAAGAATTTTAAATTCTATTCTAGAATTAACAGGTAGCCAAACATCAATGACTCAAAGCACCAAAACTGCTCAGTGTTTCATTCTGTGCACTTTATTACTTAAAAAGATCAGAAGAAGAAAACAAGAACGTGTGTCTGCATTCAGAAGCTCGGTCACATGACCCCGACTCATAGGAAACAAACCAGCTTCATGTGTGTTACCATAGTAACGGTTCACAGAGTGGCATCATTGTTGGGCTAAATGATCTTGTGACTTTGATCATCGTGGACTCTCTGTTCCACTTGCTCGTGGAGTCCCTGCAGTCACAGACGCTCCCTCAGCAGTTCAGCACCCTGAGACAAAAATCACCTCAGAAGGAACTTTGATATTTTTGACGTCGTACAGAATAAAACTCAAAGCTGAACATGAGCACAGAATATTTCTAAAGACGTTCTGCAGCTTCTTCACACGCTGATGACCCACGTGCAGGTCACAGGTCCAGGCTGTGTGGGACGGGTCTTCCCGTCCTCTCTGGGTCTGCTTAATCCAGGACTGTCATCACCT